>NW_028294941.1:0-137481 GCF_964341445.2 Mesoplodon mirus | reverse complement strand
TATTTGATAGTTTGTGTTGGGGCCACTCAAAGTATATTTGTAGTCATGAAAGACACTGAGACGCTTGACCCAAGGGTTAAAAATTTCCAGAATCTCTAGTGACAGGATGAGATAGCATTTACTGAAAAGCTACCCAGCTGCAGCCTACCACTTTATTTACACATCACAATAGCTCTGAAAAGTAAACAGGATTTTCCCAGTTAGAGATGAAGAACTGTAAATTAAAAGTCAAGGAGTCTACCTTTGGTAAGCGATGAACGAAGAGCCTTGCTGAGATTTTAATCCAGCTGTATTTTGGAGCAACATGGATGGACCTAGAGGTTGTCATACTAAGTGAAGCCAGACAGAGAAAGACAAGTATAAGATATTGCTTATATGTGGAATCAAAAAAAAGAAGATACAAATGAACTTATATATGAAACAGAAACAGACCCACAGACATGGAAAACAAACTTATGGTTACCAAAGGAGAAAGAGGGAGGGAATAAATTAGGAGTTGGGGATTAAAATATACACACCACCATATATAAATTATACAACTAACAAGGCCCTACTATATACCACAGAGAACTATACTCAATCATTTTTAATAACTTATAAGGGAAAAGAATCTGAAAAAAATTAGGTATATATGTATGTATAACTGAATCACTTTGCTGTATACCTAAAGCTAACACAACATTGTAAATCAACTATACTTCAATAAAAATTAATTAATTAATTAAAAAATAAACCAAAAAGCTCTAAATGGCATACAGGTAATTTGACTCAAGGTAGAGTGAGCAATAACTGAAGTATCAAAATTTATATAACTCCACTACATAAGCCTCTTCGAATGATCTCTGCTCCCTATCAGCTCTGTGTTCCTACCTCTATCTTTAGTCTCAGGCCTAGGTCTAATGTCAAACAGTGCACAGTATATTGGAAAGAGTGTGGATTTTGGAGTCTGAGAGTATGAAAATCTCAGTTTTATTTTTTTAATAGCCATGTGAGTGTTATGAACTTAATATTGTCCTCCTAAATTTTTTTGTTGAAGTCTTAATTCCTAATAGCTTACAATGTGACTGTATTTCTCGATAGGGCCTTTAAAGAGAAAATTAAGATTCAATGAGTTTATATGGGTGGGCCCTAATGCAATGTGACTGGTGTCCTTATAAGAAGAGGAAGAGTCACTAGGGATGTATCTGCACAGAGAAAAAGCCATTAGAGAACCCAGTGAGAAGGCAGCCCTCTCCAAGCCAAGGACAGAGGGCTCAGGAGAAACCAACTCAATCTTGTACTTCAGCCTCCAGAGAAAATAAGAGTTCTGTCTTTTGAACAGCTTAGTCTGTGGTATTTTGTGATGGCAGCCCTAGCAAACTAAGACAAGACCTTAAAACATTTTACATGACCTCTTTGAATCTAAATTTCCTTAGTTATTATTATAGTTTATAATTATAATAGATTGTATTGACTAATAAGTGAAATAATCTAGAGTGCAATGATGTACATATTAATAAATCTTATTTTCTCCTGGTATGTTTTTCTTGTGACTTCCAACTCCAATAAACTACTCATTAAGCTCATTCTCAGCAGTGGTTCATGAAACAAATCTAAGGGCAGAGAAAATAGGAAGAGAAATTAATAGTCAAAAGCATCTCGAGAAAGTTCACTTGCATAAAATTCACAAAACATTATTATTATTTTTACTTTCCTCAAGTTCTGGTCATCTCATTCTTGATGAATATGTCTGTGAGAATATTATTTTTTTCTTTAAATGGAAAATTTCAAAATGGATAAACCCTTAGCATTTCTTAAATTCGGACAATATTTGAGTGAGTACATATAAAATGAAAAATGATTTCATCTTATTGTATAAGCAATTAATGCGTTTTTTTTTTGTTTCTCTTTTTTTTTTTTTTTTTTGGTCTCACAGATTTACATACCAATTTGTTTGTGTTCCTGAATCTTCTCCTTCAAACTTTTGAGTCATATTCAATTGTGTTGTCTACTCAACAGAAGGGATCTTTCTCTGCCCCAATTTGCTTCACTCCATAGTCCCACAGACGCCTTACAGTTTTTGGGGGTTTTTTTTGGCAAAAATCTGATAATCATGATTAACCCCTCACTTTCTTTCACTTCCTATTTCACATCTGCTAGTTCAACCATCAGAATATCACCACCATCCCCACCTCCACCTCTACCAATTCTAAATTCAAATCTCCCCTGAATTATTTTTATTTATTTATTTATTTTGCGGTACGCGGGCCTCTCACTGTTGTGGCCTCTCCCGTTGCGGAGCACAGGCTCCGGATGCGCAGGCTCAGCGGCCATAGCTCATGGGCCCAGCCGCACCGCAGCATGTGGGATCCCGGACCGGGGCACGAACCCGTTTCCCCTGCATCGGCAGGTGGACTCTCAACCACTGTGCCACCAGGGAAGCCCTCCCCCGAATTATTTTATTAGCATTAGCTGTTAATTATTTTAATAGATACACAGCTGCTACTTCCCTTTCCCTCTTTCTCACCCTTTCCTTACCTTCAATTCTTTTCAGGCCTTGAACCAGGAACTCTTCAAGGGATCAGACCACACACCTCCACTCTCCACTAGGAAGTGAGCTTTGCCTCACAAGGCAGGTCCTGCGCATGCTTTCTTTCTGTCCATCAATTTCCCCAAACCAGGTTGAATCCCCACTTGATCTCCATCTCCTAATTGAAGGAAGGGAGAAGACGGGGAACTAATATTTATTATTTTCATCTGGGGATTCTAGGCTAGCTTCCTTATATATGTTAATCTTTACATACATGATATTATTATACTCATTTTACAGGCAAATGAAACTAATAAGTGCCTGGGATATTTGCATGACTATGTTAACAAGTGTTAACCTAGCCAACGAGTAGCAGTACTAGAATTCAAACCCAGATAAATCTGGGGCCAACTTCCAAGTCATTTCTACCTTGTGTTTCTTTGAAGGCATACATTAGCACTTTTTGTTGGCCACCCTGGGATCCCAGAATGACTGTTTGGGCAGGTAGCAAGAGGATATGTTTAGGAAGCAGAAAAAAACAGAATTTGTGGACCATTTCTTCAACTGTAAAATAGAATAAAAATTCCTAACAGTTCTTTTAAATAATAAAATCAAAGAATTTAGTACTGTTTTTAGGAAAGAATAAACACACACATGCAAATAGATACACACCTGTTATTTCTCTTCCCTCTTTCTCATTAAAAAAAATTCTAAAGTATCACTTAGGGATGGAGAGTTGAGGTGTGTGGCCTGAGCGCAGAGTTCCTGGTTCAAGGTAAATACATACACACACAGCAAATTAAGTCACTGCCAGTTGTCCTTTTGGTGACCCCTCCAACTTCACTGCCTACCACCTTACTTTGTCTTCATCCACTACATTGACTTCCTCACACTTCCAGGCACACACAATGCCCCTTGGGGCCTTTACTTTATTGATTGATTGATTGATTTAATCTATTTATTTATTTGTTTATTTATCTATCTATCTTAGGCCTTCTCTTTATTCACCCATCTATCTTACGCCTTCTCTTTACTTATTTACTTATTTATTTATCTATCTATCTTAGGCCTTCTCTTTATCTTAGGCCTTCTATTCATTTATTTATTTATCTATCTTAGGTCTTCTCTTTATTTATTTGTCTATTTACTTATTTATTTATTTAGTTCCCGTATTTTTTTTGGCTGCATCAGGTCCTAGTTGCAGCACGCGTGATCTTTTCGTTGTGGAGTGTGGGCTTCTCTCTAGTTGTGGCTCACGGGCACCAGGGTGCATGGGGTCTGTAGTTTGCGGCCCTCAGGCTCTCTAGTTGAAGCACGCAAGCTCAGTATTTGAGGTGCGCGGGCTTAGTTGCCCCGCAGCGTGTGGGATCTTAGCTCCCCGACCAGGGATCGAACGTGTGTCCCGTGCGTTGGAAGGCAGATTCTTTACCACTGGACCAGCAGGAAGGTTCAGGACCTTTGCTTTAGGTATCCGCTCTGCCTGCCAAGTTTATCCTGGAGCCTTGGCTTGTTCATTTAATTTCTTCCAATGCCTTTTCAAAGGTAGCTTTATTAGAGAAGTTACCCTACATTATTCTATTAAAATAGCTCACCACATCTCACCACAGGGACTGTTACCCTAACTTATGTTTGTCCCCCTAACTTTCATCACAATCTAACACACAACATGTTTACTTTTTTTTCCCCACAAATATCTGTCTTCTCAAAAGAATTCTTGTACCATAAGGTAAAGGGGTCTCTTTATGTTTTATTTACTTCTAGATCCCAAATGGCTAGATTAGTGCCTAGGGCCTCTTAGCTGATAAATAAATACTCACTGGATAAACTTAATGAAATAATCAAATATTTATATTTGTTACTGTGCAAATAAAGACTTTAAAAAATAAGATCAGTAAATCTCTGGCCACTTCATCTGACAATTGTATCTTCTTCTTTTGTCTTTGTCATATTAAGGACTTTTAGTAGAAGCCTCAGCTGATTGATCATTTGCAGTAGAGGTCAAAATTGCAATTATTTAATTCCACAGATTGCCTTGGAGGGCAATGAAACAGAAAATTGATGCTGCTTGATCTTTTACACAGTTGTTCCTTTATGAAAAATAAACCTTAAAAAATGCTGTTGTGGAATATAGTAAAGTGCTCTGAATATTTACAATTGTAAGAAAATGTCCAAGAATGGTGTATATGGCAAGTATTTCTATGTTGTACACAGTTTATTAAAATTTAATAAAATACCATTTGTTATCATTTTTTTAAAAATGTCCAAAAGGTTTCAAAAATTGGTAATTTTTCTTAATCTCTCTGCTTTCAATATTGTTTGCAAACTCGAGTTTTTAAATTTAGTTATGATAAATACAATATCTTTTAAGGAATCCCTTTGACTTATGGACCACACCTTATTTTTTATATTATTTCAATATTAAAAAAGAATCACTGGCCCTTTGTCTCTGATCAATTAGATAAAAAATTCTGACTCCCTTTTTTTAAATCTGTCTAATTTTTGTATGGTTTTATGATAAGGCAAGTTTTAGGGCAATATTTATCTTGAAGATATTTGAGTTGTTAAAGTTTCCACTTTTTTAGAAATGTGTTTTCCACTACCAAGAAGGGAGCACTGAGTAGTACAGGGACATTTTAGTTTATTATTCTTTTTCTTTTCTTTTTTCCAGTGGAATTTCTCAGCAGAGTTGGAAATTCCCCAGATTTATAAAACATTAATATTCAATGTATAATAAATGATTATGCTGCAAAATCCAATCACATAGGAATTGAAAAATACCCTTTCTCCGTTAAAACTTTTTTTAGGAATGGAGAGTTTATAAAGGATTATCTCTTGAGTGCAGGAGAAAAATCATGCCCCACACTCCATAACCAAAAAATAGCATTATCAAGGCAAACACCATTATTCAGTGTAATGAAGATAAGGCTGAGAATTCACAGGACAAATTCTATGAAAAAGTTAAATCATTTATGGCGTTTCTATTGCAGTGGAAGAGAGCTCAGCTACATATATGTATATATATTACCATCCAATTAGATCTATCATTTGGTGGTGTCAAAGAAAATTTTGATGTGACAGAAGAACTCTTAAACATGATGCCCATGACAAGCACGACTGTGTTCTGGGGTTTAATTAAGTCTTTTTTTTTTTTTTTTGGCACACTGCATGGCTTGTGGGATCTTAGTTCCCCAACCAGGGATTGAACGCAGGTCCTCAGTAGTGAAAGCGTGGAGTCCTAACCACTGGACTGCCAGGGAATTCCCATAATGTCTTAACAATGCTAATATGAAAGTAGTCAAATTTAGGACATATGACTACTGAGAGTGCTCCCCAAATGGTCGAAGCTGTTAGACCATTAATTTAAACTGAGGTGGCAACATTTTTCAAGGACATGGAACTTAAGTCAGTTCCTTGCATGACTGACCCAGAGTTACCCTCCACTAGAAAATTAAAATAGAAGACATACTGTTTGTAATAATTAAGTCTATGAACTTTGTGCCCTCCTAGGGCCAGACCACTGGCAATGCAGTTATGGTTGATGGATTAGATGAACAATAACAATCTGCTTACACATTGAGATTATGATGCTTCAGAAGCGGCATGTTCTGGAAACAACTGAAATTTTAAGAATTCAGTTCATTTGAATAGTTAACAATAAACAGTGGAGCAAAGTCTTGAACTTTGCAATTTCATTTATCATACTGATCTCAGTTTCATCAAATCAGAGTCATGACCAAACTAAATTACAAAATAGTGGGGTTAAAACTTATCCTTTTTCTCCCTCCCACCAAAAAAAAAAACAGCTTAAAAATTCTTCAGGCCACTGTTCTCAATATTGAAAGTTTGTAAAAAGACGTACAACTGTGAAGTTACTGAATTGAAATTTAAATACTGTGCTGAAAGCTAAATATGGTAATGATGCAGAAATAGAGGAATTCTATGTTTATGTAACTGAGTTTTTTTAATTAATTTAAAATTAAAATAATTACCCTAGTTCTATCAATATTTGGAATTACATTCTAAATTCCTTCCCCTTGATAAAATAAAAGAATGAAATTATTATATACAATTAAAAGTAAAAGAGTTTACTATAGGCCAGATACTCTTATTGTTATTTATATGTTCCATGATAATCTAACTGAATTTTAACAATTCTGTGAGGTAGATGGTATTATTATCTCCATCTTATCTATAAGGCTACTGAAGCACATGCTAAGTAGTTAGCCTATGTCTCACAAGGAGCAAAATGTAGGGTTAGAATTTGAATCTAGACAATCTGGTTCTAGGATAAACGTTTTCAGGTACTAGACAATAGCTACATTACTAAATAAATAAATAAATAAATAGGGTCTGCATCCAAATTAAAGTAAAAAAGAATTAATACAATTCCATTTCTGGGCTTCCCTGGTGGCGCAGTGGTTAAGAATCCACCTGCCAATGCAGGGGACATGGGTTCGAGCCCTGGCCTGGGAAGATCTCACATGCCACAGAGCAACCAAGCTCGTGTGCCAAAACTACTGAGCCTGCGCTCTAGGGCCTGTGAGCCTCACCTACTGAGCCCACGTGCCACAGCTACTGAAGCCCGTGCGCCTAGAGCCTGAGCTCCGCAACAAGAGAAGCCACCGCAATGAGAAGCCCGTGCACCGCAATGAAGAGTAGCCCGAGCTCACCGCAACTAAAGCCCGTGCGCAGCAACAAAGACCCATCGCAGCCAAAAATAAAATAAATTTATTAAAAAAAAGAAAACTTCATTTCACGAGAAACCACTAAGCACTTATCAGAATGGCTAAACTCCAAAACATGGTAAACACCAAATATTGGTGAAGATATAGAGCAACAGGAAAGCTCGTTAATTGCTGTTGGAATGCAAAATGGTACAAGCACTTTGTAAATTTCTTATGAAGCTAAATATAGGCTTACCTATCATACAATCCAGCAGTCACACTCCTAGTTAATTATCCAAATGCAAAACATGAAAGCCTACACACAGATTTTTAGAGCAGCTTTATTCATAATTGCCAAAAATTTGAAGTAATCAAGATAGAGCTTGGGAAGATGGCAGAAGAGTAAGACGCGGAGATCACCTTCCTCCCCACAGATACATCAGAAATTCAACTACACGTGGAACAACTCCTACAGAACACCTACTGAACGCTGACAGAAGACCTCAGACCCCCCAAAAGGCAAGAAACTCCCCACATACCTGGGTAGGGCAAAAGAAAAAAAGAATAAACAGAGACAATAGGATAGGGACGGGACCTGCACCAGTGGGAGGGAGCCGTGAAGGAGGAAAGGTTTCCACACACTACAAGCCCCTTCGCGGGCGGAGACTGCAGGTGGCGGAGGGGGAAAGCTTAGGAGTAGCGGAGGAGAGCACAGCAACAGGGTTGTGGAGGGCAAAGTGGAGAGATTTCGGCACAGAGGATCGGTGCCCTCAGGCACACACCAGCCCGAGAGGCTTGTCTGCCCGGCCACCGTGGCGGGCGGGGCTGGGAGCTGAGGCCCGGGTATTGGCTTTCAGTCGGAGCACAGGGAGAGGACTGGGGCTGGCGGCAGGAAGAGAGCCTGAAGGGGTTAGTGCACCATGGCTAGCCCAGAGGGAGTCCGGGGAAAGGGTCTGGAGCTGCTGAAGAGGCAAGAGACTTTTTTCCCTTTTGTTTCCTGGTGCGCGAGGAGAGGGCATTAAGAGGGCTGCTTGGGGAAGCGCCGGGACAGGCGCGAGCTGCGGGTAACGCGCGGACCTCGGAGACGGGCGTGGGCCGCCGCCGCCGCGGCCGCCGCCGCAGCCCGCTGCCGCCGCCGCCGCCGCCATGGCCCGCCGCCCGCCCCCGCCGCCGACGCTCCCGCCGCCCGCTGCCGCCGCTGCCGCCGCCTGCCACCGCTGCCGCCGCCGCAGGGCCTGTGTGTGAGCGCGGGTCACTGTCCGCCCCGACTTCCGGGGGGCCTGTGCACCCTGCCACTGCCGGGGTCCCGGACCCGGGGACGGCTTTCCCGGGAAAGCGCACGGAGCGCCATGGGCTGCTGCAACGTCACGCCGGCCTCTGCCGCCGCAGGCCCACCCCACACTGTGCGCCCCTCCCTCCCCTCTGCCTGAGTGAGCCAGAGCCCCCGAATCAGTGGCTCCTTTAAACCCGTCCTGTCTGAGCGAAGAACGGACGCCCTCTGGCGACCTATGTGCAGAGGCGGGGCCAGGTCCAAGGCTGAGACCCAGGAGCAGTTAGAGTAGAGACAGGGAAATCTCTCTGTGCAGCCTCGGAGGCAGCGGATTAAAGCTCCACGGTCCATTTGATGTGCCCTGCGTCTGTGGAGTGCATGAATGGACAGCGAATCATCCCAAATTGAGGAAGTGGACTTTGAGGACAAGATTTAAGACTTTCCCCCCTTTTCCTCTTTTGACAACGAATTATTCCAAATTAAGGAGGTGGACTTAGAGAGCAAGATTTCAGACTTCTCGCCCTTTTCCTCTTTTTACAACGAATTATCCCAAATTGAGGAGGTGGACTTGGAGAGCAAGATTTTTGATTTTTCCCCCTGCTCTCTTTTTGTGAATGAGTATGTGTAATCTTCTGTGTAAGATTCTCTCTGTATAGCTTTGCTTCCACCATATGTCCCAGGGTTCTATCGGTCCGTTTTTTTTTTCAATAATTACTTTCTAATTTTAATAACGCTGCTATATTTCATACTTTATTCTATTTTACTTTACCTGCTCTTTCTTTTTTTCCTACCTTCCCTTCCTCCCTCCCTCCCTCCGCTCCTCCTTTCCTTCTTTCTTTTTCTTTCCTCCCTCCCTCCCTCCCACCCTTCTTCTTTCCACTTTCTTTTTCTTTCCTTCCTCCCTCCCTCCCTCCTGTCTTTCTTTCTTTCCTTCCTCCCTCCCTCCCTCCCTTCTTCCATTCACTCTTCCTTTTGCTTTCCTTCCTCCCTCCCTCCCTTCTTCCATTCACTCTTCCTTTTGATTTCATTCCTCCCTCCCTCCCTCCTTTCTTTCCTTCTTTCTTTCCATCCTTCCTCCCTCCCTCCCTCCTTTCTTTCTTTCTTCCTTCCTTCCTTCCTTTCTTCCCTTCTTCCTTTCTTTCCCTCTCTCTTTCTTTCTTCTACTAATTCTTTCTTTCTACTTTTTCTCCCTGTTATTCTGAGCCGGGTGGATGAAAGGCTCTTGGTGCTGCAGCCAGGAGCCAGTGCTGTGCCTCTGAAGTGGGAGAGCCAACTTCAGGACACGGGTCCACAAGAGACCTCCCAGCTCCACATAATATCAAGCAGCGAAAATCTCCCAGAGATCTCCATCCCAACACCAGCACCCAGCTTCAGTCAACGACCAGCAAGCTACAGTGCTGGTCACCCTATGCCAAGCAACTAGCAAGGCAGGAACACAACCCCACCCATTAGCAGAGAGGCTACCTAAAAACATAATAAGGCCATAGGCACCCCAAAACACACCACCAGACGTGGACCTGTCCACCAGAAAGACAAGATCGAGCCTCAACCACCAGAACACAGGCATTAGTCCCCCCCACCAGGAAGCCTACACAACCTACTGAAACAACCTTAGCCACTGGGGTCAGACACCAAAAACAACGGGAACTACGAATCTGCAGCCTGCAAAAAGGACAACCCAAACACAGTAACCTAAGCAAAATGAGAAGACAGAAAAACACACAGCAGGTGAAGGAGCAAGATAAAAACCTACCAGACCTAACAAATGAAGAGGTAATAGGCAGTCTACCTGAAATAGAATTCAGAATAATGATAGTAAAGCTGATCCAAGATTCTATTTCCAAGATCCATAATCTTGGAAATAGAATAGACAAAATGCAACAAACAGTTAACAAGGACCTAGAAGAACTAAAGATGAATCAAGCATCGATTAAAAACACAATAAATGAAATGAAAAATACTCTAGATGGGATCAATAGCAGAATAACTGAGGCAGAAGAACGAATAAGTGAGGTGGAAGATAAAATACTGGAAATAACTGATGCAGAGCAAAATAAAGAAAAAAGAATGAAAAGAACAGAGGACAGTCACAGAGACCTCTGGGACAACATTAAACACACCAACATTCGAATTATAGGGGTTCCAGAAGAAGAAGAGAAAAAGAAAGGGACTGAGAAAATATTTGAAGAGATTATAGTTGAAAACTTCCCTGATATGGGAAAGGAAATAGTTAATCAAGTCCAGGAGGCACAGAGAGTCCCATACAGAATAAATCCAAGGAGAAATACACCAAGACACATATTAATCAAACTGTCAAAAATTAAATGCAAAGAAATCATATTAAAAGCAGCAAGGGAAAAACAACAAATAACACACAAGGGAATCCCCATCAAGTTAACAGCTGATCTCTCAGCAGAAACTCTACAAGCCAGAAGGGAGTGGCAGGACATAATTAAAGTGATGAAGGAGAGAAACCTGCAACCAAGATTACTCTACCCAGCAAGGATCTCATTCAGATTTGATGGAGAAATTAAAACCTTTACAGACAAGCAAAAGCTAAGAGAGTTCAGCACCACCAAACCAGCTTTACAACAAATGCTAAAGGAACTTCTCTAGGCAAGAAACACAACAGAAGGAATATACCTACAATAACGAACCCAAAGCAATTAAGGAAATGGGAATAGGAACATACATATCAATAATTACCTTAAATGTAAATGGACTAAATGCTCCCACCAAAAGACACAGATTGGCTGAATGGATACAAAAACAAGACCCATATATATGCTGTCTACAAGAGACCCACTTCAGACCTAGAGACAAATACAGATTGAAAGTAAGGGGATGGAAAAAGATATTCCATGCAAATGGAAATCAAAAGAAAGCTGGAGTAGCAATTCTTATATCAGACAAAATAGACTTTAAAATAAAGACTATTAGAAGAGACAAAGAAGGACACTACATAACGATAAAGGGATTGATCCAAGAAGAAGATATAACAATTGTAAATATTTATGCACCCAACATAGGAGCACCTCAATACATAAGGCAAATACTAACAGCCATAAAAGGGGAAATCGACAGTAACACAATCATAGTAGGGGACTTTAACACCCCACTTTCACCAATGGACAGATCATCCAAAATGAAAATAAATAAGGAAACACAAGCTTTAAATGATACATTAAACAAGATGGACTTAGTTGATATTTATAGGACATTCCATCCAAAAACAACAGAATACACATTTTTCTCAAGTGCTCATGGAACATTCTCCAGGATAGATCATATCTTGGGTCACAAATCAAGCCTTGGTAAATTTAAGAAAATTGAAATTGTATCAAGTATCTTTTCCGACCACAATGCTATGAGACTAGACATCAATTACAGGAAAAGATCTGTAAAAAATACAAACACATGGAGGCTAAACAATACACTACTCAATAACGAAGTGATCACTGAAGAAATCAAAGAGGAAATAAAAAAATACCTAGAAACAAATGACAATGGAGACACGATGACCCAAAACCTATGGGATGCAGCAAAAGCAGTTCTAAGGGGGAAGTTTATAGCAATACAATCCCACCTTAAGAAACAGGAAACATTTCGAGTAAACAACCTGACCCTGCACCTAAAGCAATTAGAGAAAGAAGAACAAAAAAACCCCAAAGCTAGCAGAAGGAAAGAAATCATAAAGATCAGATCAGAAATAAATGAAAAAGAAATGAAGGAAACGATAGCAAAGATCAACCAAACTAAAAGCTGCTTCTTTGAGAAGATAAACAAATTGACAAACCATTAGCCAGACTCATTAAGAAAAGAAGGGAGAAGACTCAAATCAATAGAATTAGAAATGAAAAAGGAGAAGTAACAACTGACACTGCAGAAATACAAAAGATCATGAGAGATTACTATAAGCAACTCTATGCCAATAAAATGGACAACCTGGAAGAAATGGACAAATTCTTAGAAATGCACAACCTGCCAAGACTGACTCAGGAAGAAATAGAAAATATGAATAGGCCAATCACAAGCAGTGAAATTGAAACTGTGATTAAAAATCTTCCATCAAACAAAAGCCCAGGACCAGATGGCTTCACAGGCGAATTCTATCAAACATTTAGAGAAGAGCTAACACCCATCCTTCTCAAACTCTTCCAAACAATATCAGAGGAAGGAACACTCCCAAACTCATTCTACGAGGCCACCATCACCTTGATACCCAAACCAGGCAAGGATGTCACAAAGAAAGAAAACTACAGGCCAATATCACTGATGAACATAGATGCAAAAATCCTCAACAAAATACTAGCAAACAGAATCCAACAGCACATTAAAAGGATCATACACCATGATCAAGTGGGGTTTATTCCAGGAATGCAAGGATTCTTCAATATACGCAAATCAATCAATGTGATACACCATATTAACAAGTTGAAGGAGAAAAACCATATGATCATCTCAATAGATGCAGAGAAAGCTTTCGACAAAATTCAACACCCATTTATGATAAAATCCCTGCAGAAAGTAGGCATAGAGGGAACTTTCCTCAACATAATAAAGGCCATATATGACAAACCCACAGCCAACATCGTCCTCAATGGTGAAAAACTGAAACCATTTCCACTAAGATCAGGAACAAGACAAGGCTGCCCACTCTCACCACTCTTATTCAACCTAGTTTTGGAAGTTTTAGCCACAGCAATCAGAGAAGAAAAGGAAATAAAAGGAATCCAAATCGGAAAAGAAGAAGTAAAGCTGTCACTGTTTGCAGATGACATGATACTATACATAGAGAATCCTAAAGATTCTACCGAAAAACTACTAGAGCTAATCAATGAATTTGGTAAAGTAGCAGGATACAAAATTAATGTACAGAAATCTCTGGCATTCCTGTACACTAATGATGAAAAATCTGAAAATGAAATCAAGAAAACACTCCCATTTACCATTGCAACAAAAAGAATAAAATATCTAGGAATAAACCTACCTAAGGAGACAAAAGACCTGTATGCAGAAAATTATAAGACACTGATGAAAGAAATTAAAGATGATACAAATAGATGGAGAGATATACCATGCTCCTGGATTGGAAGAATCAATATTGTGAAAATGACTCTACTACCCAAAGCAATCTACAGATTCAATGCAATCCCTATCAAACTACCACTGGCATTTTTCACAGAACTAGAACAAAAAATTTCACAATTTGTTTGGAAAAACAAAAGACCCCAAATAGCCAAAGCAATCTTGAGAACGAAAAACGGAGCTGGAGGAATCAGGCTCCCTGATTTCAGACTATACTACAAAGCTACAGTAATTAAGACAGTGTGGTACTGGCATAAAAACAGAAAGATAGATCAGTGGATCAGGATAGAAAGCCCAGAGATAAACCCACGCACATATGGCCAACTTATCTTTGATAAAGGAGGCAGGAATGTACAGTGGAGAAAGGACAGCCTCTTCAATAAGTGGTGCTGGGAAAACTGGACAGGGACATGTAAAAGTTTGAGATTAGATCATTCCCTAACACCATACACAAAAATAAGCTCAAAATGGATTAAAGACTTAAATGTAAGGCCAGAAACTATCAAACTCTTAGAGGAAAACATAGGTAGAACACTCTATGACATAAATCACAGCAAGATCCTTTTGGACCCACCTCCTAGAGAAATGGAAATAAAAACAAAGATAAACAAATGGGACCTAATGAAACTTCAAAGCTTTTGCACAGCAATGGAAACCATAAACAGGACCAAAAGACAACCCTCAGAATGGGAGAAAATATTTGCAAATGAAGCAACTGACAAAGGATTAATCTCCAAAATTTATAAACAGCTCATGCAGCTCAATAGCAAAAAAACAAACAACCCAATCCAAGAATGGGCAGAAGACTTAAATAGGCATTTCTCCAAAGAAGATATACAGACTGCCAACAAACACATGAAAGAATGCTCCACATCATTAATCATTAGAGAAATGCAAATCAAAACTACAATGAGATATCATCTCACACCAGTCAGAATGGCCATCATCAAGAAATCTAGAAACAATAAATGCTGGAGAGGGTGTGGAGAAAAGGGAACACTCTTGCACTGCTGGTGGGAATGTGAATTGGTACAGCCACTATGGAGAACAGTATGGAGGTTCCTTAAAAAACTAAAAATAGAACTACCATATGACCCAGCAATCCCACTACTAGGCATATACCCTGAGAAAACCATAATTGAAAAAGAAACATGTACCAAAATGTTCATTGCAGCTCTATTCACAATAGCCTGGAGCTGGAAACAACCTAAGTGTCCATCATCGGATGAATGGATAAAGAAGATGTGGCACATATATACAATGGAATATTACTCAGCCATAAAAAGAAACGAAACTGAGCTATTTGTAATGAGGTGGATAGACCTAGAGTCTGTTATACAGAGTGAAGTAAGTCAGAAAGAGAAAGACAAATACCGTATGCTAACACATATATACGGAATTTTAAAAAAAATGTCATGAAGAACCTAGGGGTAAAACGGGAATAAAGACACAGACCTACTTGAGAATGGACTTGAGGATATGGGGAGGGAGAAGGGTAAGCTGTGACAAAGCGAAAGAGAGGCATGGACATATATACACTACCAAACGTAAGGTAGATAGATAGTGGGAAGCAGCCGCAGAGCACAGGGAGATCAGCTCGGTGCTTTGTGACCGCCTGGAGGGGTGGGATGGGGAGGGTGGGAGGGAGGGAGGTGCATGAGGGAAGGGATGTGGGAACAGATGTATATGTATGACTGATTCACTTTGTTATAAAGCAGAAACTAGTTTAAAAAAAAAGACTTTTGATACACATGGCCAAATTACCACCCAGAAATGCTATGCCAATTTATAGTCTACCACAACATTAGATGTGAAGACTGCCTCTCACAAACAGTGGCTTGTAGCACTTGTAAAAAAATGAAAAACTACAAAAATGAGTATCTCTCCATTTTCTATGCAAGTGGGATTACTCCAAATTTTATAACTTTTTTCAATTAATTTAGTATGAGCATTTTAGCAAGTCAGTAAATTTGTCTCCTGCATCATTTTTTGTGATTGTTCAGTATTTCATTATATGAATATGCCACAGTGCACGTAGCTTATCCATTCTTGTATATAAGCTTTGTCCAGTTTTTCAGTTACAAATAGTACTCTGATATATATCCTTACCTATATCTCTATTTCTTTTGGTTAAATTCTTAGAAAGAGAGTTGTTGGATCAAAAGGGTATAGACATTATTTAAAGGCTTTTCTTACAGAGTCTTGGCTTAATCTGATAGGAAAATAACTACATTTTGTTTTATTTTGTATTCATTTGATTTACTGGTGAGGTTTACTGGCTGTTTGTATTAATTTGGCTATTTGGTTAATTATACACTGTGTCCATTCTTCTGTAGTGAGAGTTTGTAAGGGTTGTATCATATCCTGTCAGATCCATAAGTCTTACTTGCTATTTCTATGTGTCATGGGGGTGTTGAAAGACTCCAGTTATTTTAATGTGATGGTCCACACCACACTTAAAAAAAAGACTCATCATAGTTTCCTTTCATGTAATATTTTTTAATACGTGTGCTTTGGTGATGATCCCTTTGGTTTAAATGAGTAGGTTGTTCAGCCCCAGAACTACTAGAATTCATGTTCAGTGTTTCTGGTTTTTGTCTGACTTTTTATGGAGAGAGTTCTTGACCATCATACTTTCATGATAGGTTTTTACTATGTATTCTCTATTCACACATTGTTTGAATTTGTTATTATTTGTATCCTCTTAGACTTGTCCTTTTTTCCTCTAAAACTAACAGTTATTACATTTCTTCTATTTTGTTTTCCCCTTTTAGCTAGTTTCAAGTGTGATTTGGAGCTGAAGATCATGATCAAAAGAATGCAGTGCATTTCTGAGCTCCACCAGGTTTTGCTTGTGAGGTTTACATGCCTCTGGCGCCCTTGCTAATTATGAACTGAGATTCATTTTGTGATGCTTTTTGCTCATACGTTATATACAGTTATTCTTCAGTTCTGTAATTGTAAAATATGTTGGATGATTTATTGATACTAAAGCCAGGGTTATCATTGCACATTCAAGAAGAGGTTTTTAAATTGGATCATGCATTATGTGTGTGCATATACATTTCTGTTTTTTTCCATACCCAAAATTACAAACCTGCCATGACTTGTCTTGTGCAGGACTCTTCCACACGTGAGAAAATGAGAGCTGTCTATATGTTAAATCTGTAGAGTTAGGAAGTGACCTTTTGTCTTCCATCGAAAGCACTTGACCTGCAGCAGTGTGGCCTCACCAGTGAAGGAGCAAAGGCTTTACTAAAGGCCCTTGAAACCAACAGAACTCTGCTCGTTCTGGATATAAGAAAAAATCCACTTGTTGGTATGTGGTCACTTTTTTGAAATTGATAAACCCGTAGCAAAACAAAAAGAATTTGTTCACGTATTGACAGTTTTTTTAAATTTAATGTGTTTAACTTTCCTCATCACACACAGTTGGCCCTTGAACAACGTGGGGTTAGGGGTGCTGACCCCTACGCAGTTGAAAATCTGGGTATAAGTTTATAGTCAGTGGTTCCACATCTGTGGATTCAACCAACCTTGGATCGTGTAGGATGATAGTACATATTTATTGAAAAATATGCGTGTGTTAGCGGACCCGCGAGGTTCAAACCCATGTTGTTCAAGCTTCAACTGTACTTTTCTAGTGTTGCACTTCCCTTATGTTTTTAGCAGATAATGTACTAATTAAAGTGAATTTTACTTGTAAATTGTTCTTATCCCTACTCTGAATAGAGGTGAACCTAGATACTAAGCCTACTTCCACCAAGAGCATTATTTCTTTCCTGTGCAACCTCTGAATTCTTGCCAGGAGCACTTTATTCATTTGTCAGAATCACAAGCAATTTTTAAAATATCTTCTGTGTGCCAGATATGGGTGTAGGCACTAGGGATAAAGCAGTGAACCAGACAGACAAAAGTCTTGCCCTCGTGGAGCTTACATTCTAGTGAAGGAGTTCAGATAGAAATGAGTAAACAGATAAGTAATATAATTTTAGAGAGTAGGAAGTGCAAAAATATCTTAAAGTAAGGAGAGTGAGGGAGTTCAGATAGAAATGAGTAAACAGATAAGTATTATAATTTTAGGGGGTAGGAAGTGCAAAAATATCTTAAAGTAAGGAGAGTGAGGGAGAGCAGGTAGGACTCCATTGGATAGGTTTGTTAGGGGACAGCTTCACTGGAGAAGTGGCATTTGAACAGAGACATGAATGAAGAGAGGAGCAAGCCATGGAAGAACTGGAGTAAGCACATTCCAGGACAAGGAGGCAATGAGTATGCAGGCATGTAGGTGGGTGGAGTATTTAAGGAAAAGCAAGGAGGCCAACATGGCCAGAGTACCGAGTGAAGAAGAGTGTGGTATGACATGAGGTCAAGGAGCTAGCCAGGGGTCTGCTCTTGTAAAGTCTTGAAGGCCAGAGTAAAGATGTGGATTATTCTAAATGAGTAGAGGGGTTTGAACTGGAAAAAGGCATGATCCAAATAGTATCTCAATAAGGTGACCTGGTATAGAGAATGGACTTGGGAGGATAAAGAAGAGAAACAGGGAGGCCAGTTAGGAGACTGTCACAGTGCTCCAAATAAGAGATGTTTATGGCCTAGGTTAGGTTGGAAGTTTGGAGCAAGTGAAAAGTGGTTGAATTCAGGTTGTGTTTTGAGGGTGTAGCTATCAAGACCTGCAGATAGATTAGATGTGGGGTATGAAGGAAATAGTAACAAGGAGACAAGTCATTGATGATTATGTGTGCAACTGGGTGGTATCACTTAGAAGAAGGGGGCTGATGGGAGGAGCAGCTTTTGAGGGACTATCAGGACTTTGGTTTGTTATCTTGGATGCCCTTTAGGTATCTAAGCGTCTGGATGGTGCTCAGACTGTACTTTCTATCCAAAGGTATCTAAAGCCACTTTAGATGCAAAATGTTTAAAGCTGACCTTTGCTGCTGCCAAAATAGTAGCCACTGGGTGCGGTCTGCAAGATGGCATCTTAGGTTTTTGAGGAAGAAATTAGAATACACAAAGGGGGAAATAAGTGTATAATTACATAATGTAGATTTCATATTTAATTTTATGGGAAAAGCAATAATTAGTTGGCTTTTGGTTTTAAATGGAAATAGCCACTCATTGGGAAATAATTACTCTAATTTCAATTTATTTTACTTTAAGTCATTCTGTGCTGAAAGCAGTTACCAAAAAAGAACTCCTTCCAGAATGGAAGGAGTGCCAAGTCAGAGGTATATAACATGTTTTAATTCTCTCGGAAGAATTTATCTTTAATGGCTTGTTTTTCTTTCCTTCTTAAAAGAAAATTATCAAGGTACTTTCTGCCATCTTAAAACTAAGTTTTTAGTCAAATGAAATGGCTTTTCTGTTTTTGAAAATGTTGTGTGATGCTTTAATTTAGCTTCCCAGAAATGCAAATTGAAGACCTTTTATTAACTTAAAATATCTTAATTTCTAATGAAGATCAAACCCTCCTAATTTACCTGTAACTTAAATGGCATATTTATCATTTCTCTCTCAGTACCAATGGATAACTTCTTCATCGGTGAAGGAACCATCCAAAGCTTCTAGACAGAAAAAGAGAACTATAATTTTGGAAAGTGGTCGAAAAGGAAAAGCTACTATTAGAATTGGTAACTCTTTTTTTTTTTTTTTTTTTTTTTGCGGTACGCAGGCCTCTCACCGTTGTGGAGCACAGGCTCTGGATGCACAGGCTCAGCGGCCATGGCTCACCAGCCCAGCAGCTCCGCGGCATGTGGGATCCTCCCGGACCAGGGCACAAACCCGTGTCCCCTGCATCGGCAGGTGGACTCTCAACCACTGCGCCACCATGGAAGCCCTCTTTCTTTTTTTTAATGCTACTAGAATTTATACCCCTTATATTTTCTGGTGTGCTAAAATTAAAACAGCTTTAATGGTTATTCCTTAACGGTTAATTACTTCCTTAACGGTTAGCTGTTAATATTATTTGTGGTTCTTATGGAACGTACCTAGGATGTTCCTGACACATGGTGTTTAATATTTATTAGATATTAATTTTAATATGATAAAGCTCTTGAAGTGACAAAATCCATATCCAGATATGAGGTCACCTTTTCTCCCTTTCATGTGGGGTCCAGGCCTTAGGAAAGAGGGAAGCATGTGATGTGTCTGTTGACAACCCCAAAATAAAATAAAGTAGGCAGAGCCCTTGGCACTTTACAGATATGAATACCTTTTATTGTCATCAGAACCCTGTGAACAGACAGTGTTTTACAGCAGTGCAGACAGGTTAGGGTCAGGTGCAGCGGGGAAGTGGGATCAGGCAGGATAAGAACATGGGGTGATTGGTGGGGGGGCTGTTACCAGAGCCTTTACTAAGGAAACAACAAAAATCACAGATGATAATGACTGTTTTTTCAAAATGCAGGAATCAGTGGAAAAACTAGAAATGATCATGTTCAGAATTGTCATCAGTTGTGTCTAAGTATGTAGAAGTCAGTTACTTTCCCATAAGCCAGAAATAACACTGAAAAACAAGGAAAGATCACATTTGCAATAGTCACAAAAATTAGTAAATATCTAGAAGCCAGTTCAGTGTTCTCCTGAAAAAGTTAGTGCAAAAGGATCGATGAAACATTTTAAACATATATGTTAACATTAATAAAATGTAATGTTAACATACGATCTATTAATGTATAAAGCCACTGGCAGAGGGAAACAGAGATCGGAGGAAAAGTCCAGGAACAGGTCCCTGTTTACTTGAGAATTGTATTTTAACTTAGACAATTTTACAGTCTAACTTGACTTTTTGTCTAATTGATTGATTGAAGCATTGATAATTCATTTAAACAGAAATTAGATATTTGCATCATAGCATACACAAGTTCTAGTCAGTCGAAAAGATGCAAAGGCAACTAAATGCAAGAAGCAAATATAAAATACAGGAGAGAATTTCTGTGTAAGTGTAGGGAGTACAGAAGCCTTCCTAAGTAAGCCATAAAACTCAGAAGCCATAAAGTAAAAGATATTTAATTCCATGAAAATTTAAAACTTTTCTACAGTTCAAGACGTAAACAAAACAAAATGACAGACACCAAAGTTGGGTAGTGTATTAACATATAAAGGTTACTGTTGATATAGAGAAGAACCCACAAATAAATGAAAAAGGATAAGCAAATTTTAAAAAGGCAGGGGGCGGTTTCTACCTGTATGAGCAAACAACTCAGAAGAAACACAGCTGGCTACTAGACAGTTGAAGAGGGGCCAACTTCTTTAGGAAATGCAGATTAAAACCATGGGATTTTCTTCCCCTCTGATGGGCAGAAATTCTAAAGACTGATAACATCTGGTTTAGACGAGGGAACAAACACACTTTGCCTATGTTAAGTATAATAAATGTGTTCAATTTTGGAGCGAGGTTTGCAGCGTCCATCAAAGTTCAAAACTCTCTTGCTCTTTGACCAAAGACTTTTATTTCTAGGCACCTGCCCTCTGCCAGTACTTTGCCTTGCACAGAAGTGTGCATAAAATCAGGCACCCGCAAGTCCAATGAGGGATACTTACATAATGGGGAAAATCTAGAGACAACCCGGATGTCCTTCAGGAGGGGTCTGATGAAGGAAATTAGGATCCATCCGTGGTATGGAGTAACGTGTGTGTGGAGAACGGGGAAGGTCTGTGAGCAAACTGGGAAGATGACCTGATATGTCATGAGGTCAAAAGGAAAAAGAGCAGGTGTAGAAAAGGACATTTCTATGATTCCACTTAGAAAGCCATAGTGTTTGTATTGGTAAATACTATATATGTATATATGTACATACGGAAACACGCATATATACACGTATACACATTTGTGTATCTGATCCTGAGAATGCACAAAAGACTGTTATTGGCAACCACCTCTGTGGAAGGGAATAGATCTTTATATTTTTACTCTAGTTTTCCTAATCGTGTGCAAATTTAGAGTTAATTTTTTATTTAAAAGTTAGGCAGTCAGGAGAGGCCTAGTGACTGTTTTGTGGGCTTCTCTCACCTCAGGATGCACTCTTCGCGCCCTTCTTGTTTCTGGTTTGTCTTTTGGAGCAGACACCACTGAAACGAGCGTCTTGTCATCGCTTGCCAGCTGCCTGCGGTTTTCTTGCGCCCTACTAAATGTCACCACCTTTGTGAGATGCTGTTTCACGCTGAGGTGGTGCCTTTCCCCTCACACACACCCCTCTGGTACCTTGGGAAGTCCAGGGGTTTCTCAGTGGGCATTCTAGAATACTCATCCCAGAGATGCAGTGGGTTTTTCAGCCACATGCATTTGGGGAAAACTCTGTTCCTGTATGAATTATCCTCTTGGGAGTTCACGATTCACCAGAGCTCTTGAGACGCTCTAGGAAGTTGAGTCCAGAAACCCGTGTAGCCCTGTTAATTCAGGATTTCCTGAATTTCTATGACTGACTGTGGCACCGCTTTTCCAGTCACAACCATCCTTATCCGCTTCCGTCCTAGACTCCCTGGGGAGTGCTGCTCAGACTGTCCTGTAAGCTATGTAGTCCCAGGATTACCTGCTGCTTCCACACCCACCCGGCCCCCTGCTAGCGCTCTGTCAGCCTGGCACCTTCTCCCTGCCCCCAACTCATTCGGCCACAGGCCCTGCCCCTGCTGTGGGATTTAGTGATAACTCCTGGGAGCGGTGGCCCAGCACAGCCCACGGCAGTGCTCGGTGTGGCTCACAGGGTTTAAAACACACAATTTGAGCCCTTACTGGAACATGGGAAGATGATTTAAATCCAGATGTCTTATTTCATAATCCCCGTGTCTCTGAAAGTGGGAGAAACAGACTGGGAGGGCCGTATGTTTCAAGCAAAAGGGAGACTGTTTCTCTGTGGAAGTAAAGAACGGGCCCTCACAGTTAACAGGTAACGTAGGGGGTTTGTGCTGAGTCTGTCATGTTGGGCCTTTTATACTCATTTATATGACTGTTGGGTCCTTATTGGCATTTTCACTTACTGCCCATGCTTGAAACTCCCCAGTGTCCCTGTCTTGATCACGAGCCCTAATTCTGTTGACCTAGAAAGTTCTTTGTGGGAACTTTCTAGCAGGCCTCTCCCCCAGTGTCCCCACCCTCCAGCCCCTGTGTCCTAGTGCTTTTTCTACAACGCAGAACTCCTTGTTGTGCAGACCTGATTGCTCCTCGTGCTCCAGGATCCGATGGATCCAGTTCCCAGGAGAGCGTGTCTGCAGGGCCCTCTGCGGTCTGCAGTCCTGCCCCCATCCAGGCACCCAGCACCCCAGGTGCTGCAGAGAACTTGCTGAGGTCCCCTGTGCCTTGGCAAAGACAGCTCTATGCCAGATGCCCTTCCTTCGTCTCCCCCGTCCTGACCCTTCCCACCTCCCTTCCGCTGAAACCTTCAACCTTCCCTTGGGCAGAGGTACTTGCTCAGCTCTGTGCTTCCACAGCGCTTATCCTGTGGAATCTGAATTCCCTCCACAGCCGTCTTGCTAGGTTGGGAGCAGCTGATTCCCCTTCATCTTTTTCTTCCTTCCCTCAGCCCCACAGCAGGGACATTCTCAGGCACCGTGCAAATTTAATCTTCAATTTCTAGTTGTTATGACATTGTTGCTGTCAGGATACCACCTACATTCACAGTAGGATGGGTAAATGTGTGGGGGACGACTGTAAAGACAGATTCTTTGTAAATCCAGGTTCTTAATTCTTCCCCCTTTTAATATTTTTTCCCCTTAAATCACGTGTCCTTCTTGCTGCTCCAGCTCTATAATTGGACTGTCACCTGGGGAGCCTGAGGCAGCAGAATATCAAAGAGGGTAGACACTACATTTTTAACGTCAGTGTCAACCAGGATACCTACTACCTGTGCAAAGGGGGGCCCAGAATTCAGGCTCAAAGCCTATTACCGTATATTTGGTTTCCCAGCTTGCGTCTCTTCTGTCTGTCGATGTGCACTTGACTCCTATTAACTTTAACAGGAATTATGTGTGTGCCCTGAGGGCCGAGCATAGCTTTTAATGGAGGCTTCCTCACACTGCTTTTCTTTGCTGTTTACTTTTAATGAATCCCACCCTGCAGAAGTGGAAGAATAAAATAGGATGTGCTTGAGAAAATGGAGAGAGTTATGACATATTTTCCTTGTAATCCAGAATAGCATGTCAGCTCTTCTTCTGTTTGTCTCCTTTGGTTGTCAGTGGAAGATAATTTTGGCTTGCTCACTCTCCACATCAGAAACTGAAGTCCAATACTAACGTATCCTAGATGAAACTTGACCCATTCATTTTTGAGAGTCTGTATGATCCCTGTGCAAGGTGCGGAGAATGACAAGACAACTCTGTTGACTTCAATTGATATTTACATAGCATTGAATGTGTTCCAGATGCTGTTCTAAATTCTATCAGTTATCTACTTTTGCATCATAGAACACTTCAAGACTGTGACTGAAAGCCACAGCCATTTCTTTTGCTCAGGATTCTTTTCAGTCAGCAGGTGGGGCTGGGCTCAGTGGGGTGGTTTCTTCTGCTGGTCTCATCTGAGATCACTTATTCAACCAAAGTCATCTGGTGATCCACCTAGAGTCTAAATGGCCCCCCTCATCTGTCTGGCAGCTGGTGCTGGCTGTGGGCTGGGCCTGTTATTTCCAGCAGGCTAGCTCGGGCTTGCTTCCATGGCAGTGATGTTTTAAGAGGGCAGGTATAGAAGCCTCATGCCCCTTGAGGCCTCAGCTTGGAAGTTGCACAGCATCACTCTTGTTGCAGTCTCTTGGTCAAAGCAAGTCCACAAGGCCACCCCAGATTCAAAAGGTGTGGAGCACTAGACCCCACCTCTTGCTGGGAGGGCTGCAGAGAATTTGTGGCCATTTAGTCCTCACATCAGAGAGGCACAGCAGAGAGATTTAGTAACTTGTTCAAGGTCACACAGCTTGGGACAACACAGTGTTTTAAGTGCTTTGAAAGCTGCTGCTCATTATCTTTAAATCTTACCGCCACTATTTGGACCAACTTATTTTTTTTCTCTGCAGCCTTGTAGAGAAAGGGTCATTCACATTGCTGGGTGGCTGCCATGGGTTGAAAGCTTCATCTATGTTGTACCACTGAACTGTCATAACTAGTATGAAATGGAGATATTATTATTATTGCTAATATTCAGATGAGGAAACTGAGGCTCTTGGAAATTAAGTATGAGTCGTATAAGAGAATGTTAACTCACTGTTCCATATGCAAGAGTGATCTCCCTAAGTAAATGATAAATGTGCTGGCACAGATCTTTTTTTTTAATCTCTTGTTTGCATCTGGAAAATGGTTTTTAAAACTTTTCTGTTGCTTTGTTAATGGCAGTTGCACATTGCAGAAAAATAGCTGGAAGAAAAAACATGTTTTTCAGATGTCCAGTGCAGGCCCAGGATAGAAGCAAGATGAATATTCCATTCTGCATTGGCAACACCAAAGGAGATGATGTTTTAGAAAAAAGATTTCTTGACAAAGCTCTTGAACTCAGTATGATCTCCCTGAAAGGGCATAGGTGGTGAGTACGTGTCCCATCCAGAAGCTTGTCAGAGACTTGGTTTAGTTTTCAGACGCTGAAGGAGACACATCTAGGAGCCTGCCCATCCTGGAGTAGCAGTTATTGTAACTAGTTGGGAAAGACCATTTGTTACGGGGGTGCTCCTGCTGCTGCTTACAGGCCCCTTAGCACGATTCCACGGCCGAGAGCACGGGGGGCGGGGGCGGGCCACACCTTCTAGGAGCTTTGGTCAAAATTTCCTTTGAAAATCTCTGCTCTGAAAGCACAAAGGGTGCCATCCCATCTCTAGTGCAGCTGGCACAAGCCTGTTCAGTGTAAGAACAGACACTGTTGCTCCCCTGAACATCAGAGAGAGTAGTTAATTCTGTGAGCTCCATGGAAGATGTATGTTTTCACGCATGAGAATAGCTGCCCGCTCCCTGCCGCCTGCACAGCAGGCTCATTGAAGAGTTGAGCTAACCTAGGTTACCTGTGAGCATGACGGTCCTTCGCTGCCATTGGAAAGGAATTTTCTAATGACTGAGCTGTGTGACGCTCCTGGCCACCTGCAGGGGCTTTCAGGTGGGAGGTTGGACACGACGGCCTCAGGTGCCGTGACTCTCGCAGGAGCTGGTGACGGGAAGGAGGGTCATCCTGATGCTCAACCAGATGCTCCTGTTCTTAACGGCTGCATCGGTGGTTCTTCTGGGTCCGTGGGAGGCATTCAGGCCTCTCTGTATAATGCTGTCACCATCGAAGATGTCAGAAGCTGGCAGCCTTCATGAAGCATTTTTTGGAGATGCACCAGCTATGAGCACATCCTAACTAATATACACTCTGCCCTTGAACAGTGTACAAAATTGAAAGTCACCTGGGCATGGCTAAAAAACACAGTATTTTTTCCGAATGAACATACTTATGATAGATTTTCTTCTTTTTTCAGAGAACACAAAAGCATCCACAGCTATCCCAAGCTGTTGAAACTTAACCTTAATTCTGACTTGAACTGGAAGCTTTTAAAAAGTCTTCTCTTACTTTTCTACCAAATTCCAGCTACTGTTGTCTTTGCTGTCTTTGCTGCCTAGATCTCATATTCAAAGCTGCCTATGGGTTTAATTATATACCAATTGCAGGTTATTATTTTTAGAGAAACACAGACACACAGCACGGAGGGTGGGTGGGGCCCTTCAGGTGCTGAATTTTGATCCTTTGAAAGATGACAGCAGTGGGGTCTTCTGGATTCTTTCTTTATACGGTTGTTCTCATAAAGCGATAGAAGTGACTTACTATATGTTTATATAGCAAGGTCTGTTTTTACTACCAAATAGTTTATATATCTATGCATTTATATCTCTGTGCCTTTATATTTCTAATAATATGGTTCTTGTTGGTATATGTTGAGACTTTGAGAATTTGTTAGGATCCTTGACCTTGTGCATTAGAGTGTTAGGTTCTCAACAGTCGTGTGCCTCCCCTTCCCCCTCCCCTCTCCCTTTTTAAGCTGCTTCACAAGATTTGGAAGCTCCCTGATTCACTTTTCCTTTCCTTTCAGTGGGTAGAAGATCGGTTGGTTGGTTGGTTGGTTGGTTTTGTTTTTCAGTTATGCTGTTAAACTAAAAATCTGTGTTAAATTCCCTTACTGTTGCTTCACGTGATTGTTCTCCTTCTGGTGTTTGACCAGTGATGCCGAAGAAGTAAGATCTTTGCTGAATAGTCTTTTCCCCTATTGTTCATCCATTGTCAGTGTTTTATGTTGACCGTGTGAAGGACATTAAAGTCCTAAAACATCTAATCCTTTGTCAATGAATTTCTTTACATGCTTTTTAGATGGATTGTTCTTTTAAAAACTTTATGCTGGGAAAACTTGAGTCTAAAAATAGCATCTGTGAAGGGTATTTTTTTTCAGAACCGTGTAAGACTTGAGTCCTGTACCTCCATGTTTTTAATGATTCAGCGTACTGGTAGCTTTCTGTTGGCTTTTGGAATGGACATTATCAACAAACCACCTTACAACACAGCTCACGATATAAAGTTGTATGAACTTTGTCCCACTTAGGCTGGAAACATGCCACTAGGACAGTTTTGAGCCATCTTTGTGTTTCTCTGGATTGTGTAATGAGGACTACACTGATCTTTCGTCCCAGCTCTGAACCAATTAGTTGGGTTAGTTGGGTTTCCTGCTTAGGGCTAAACCTTGCCAGTCATGGTTCTCTCATCTGTAAAAAGGAGGATTGAAATAACTCCCCCACTTATCTCAGGGATGTTTGAAGAGCTTAAAACAAGGGCTCAGTGCAGGATGTGACTGTTTAAACACAGTAAATGTTTCAACAGCAAAAGCCGGCCAGTCCATGGACGCCATCCAAGTGTTCACATATAATAGTGCTCAGAGTCTATTTTGCCTACTTCCTCATCCATTCATATGATGGTTCCAAGTCCCTGTGGTTTGTACCGGCCCCAAATCTCTTGAATCTCCACTTATTTCCATTCCCATTGCCACAGCCAGCTCTGTCAGCCCTCAGTGGATCATTTCAGCAGCCTCATCTGCCCCCACCTGCCCCTACCAGCACCACAAGCTGGACCGTCACTTCCCCTTCATGCTCCTCCTTGGTTCATAAAAATCCCAGACTTCTGAGCCCAACGGTCACAGCTTTGTGGTGTCTGGTCTGGCTTCTTCTTTCTTGTGTTTCTGGTTCTTGGAATGTGGCAAGCATATATGCCCGTGCTACGTCGGGTAAACCTGGAGTTTCTGCCCCCCCCTCAGCAATACTGATGTTCCTTCAAGACACCTGCCAACCTCCTGAGCTTGTTTCTGTCTCCTGCACTGGAAGGATGCGCATTTCCTATAAGCGTGACCCTTTTATCCCATCACAGCACCTCCATTCTGTGTTTTCCTGTGCCGAGGGTGTCTGCTTACGTGCCTTCCCCATCGGAGCCAGGAACAAGCCCTGTTTCTCCACCTCCATCACCTGGCATCCTGCCTTGCCCTTAGGAGGTGCTCAACGACTATGTGTTTAATGAATGGAAAGGCAGGGCTTCCTGAATTTTGCAAACAGCCTGCAATAAAGGCAGAGGTACAATCTCACATACGTGGATGTTTTAATTTTTCAAAAGCTTACTATATAATTTCATTTTTAACTAAAATTTAAAATGTTGGAGGGCTCCCAGACTCTTCTTTACATATGTGTGAAAGTGTTTGGAAAACGGCGAGCAACTGCATTCATACCAGGACAAAGGGTAGTCACTGTTGTCTGGAGCACAGATCGCTGGAAGATACTCATTGAGCGAAAACCTTGACCTTTGAATGTCTCCAGTGAGTGAATGGACGCCAGTCTGCTGACCACGAGGAGAGTGGGGAAGGAGAGATAAGGATGCAGGCCCCGGGTCTACAGGCTGCGGGAGCCACAACTGGCCAGTCTTTAAGGTTAAAAGCAAAGTGGACAGACAGGTGTCTTTCAGGCCTTGGGAAATCTGTGTAAGACTTGGTGGCCTCACGTTCCTTCAGATCCTCCAGAGTGTCCTCCTTCTTCTCCCAAACTGTTTTTGTTTATTTTTCTCTTTCAAAATTTGACAACACATAACCATGTTAATACCACCTAAGTGAGAAAAAACAGATTTGTTCCCTCGTTGCTTATGTTTACCTGCACACACTGCTTTATCCCCAGCACTGTGGCTCTGTTCTTTGCCTGCACAAGAAACAAAATTGTTCTGTTCGGCGCTAGTCTATGTTTATCTAAACATCTAATGCTGTCTCATCACAACTTAGCGGATGCTGGAAGGTTTGGCCAGCCCTTAAGTGAAGTATGTGATGTAACAAAAAATTAGTCCCTTTCCTCCCCTTTAGAGCTTAAGGAGCCAATAAGACCCTGTAAAATGGACAGGACCCATTGATAGATGTCCAGCTCTGCCTAAGGCCCTTGCAGGTCTGGCCTTGTATCACTCTGGGATTAATGTTGGTTGTATCGTTTTCTTTGGATGGAAAATAAAATGAGGAAGAGTTTTCTCACATTTGATCCAAATGAACATAATTAAAAAGTGAAATGCTACTGCATCTGCAAAGAAATCTATCACTTTAATTGCAAAGAAGATTCCCTGCCTCTGTTAGTAATGGGGCTCTTGGTAATTTAGAATCAGAATCCATGACAGCTTGTGATGAATTGGCTCCTTTTGGGCTAAAGAAGGTAAGAAGTTCTAATTACCCCTGGATTATTCCAGAGTGGGTGGAAAAGCTTGATCAAAGAGATATTGGGAGAGATCTAGAAAAGCTAACAGTGAGCAAAGATTCATTGAATTTCTTTTTAAGAATCTACAGAATAAAATAGTTCATTTGTTGTGACAAAAACAAGAGCCTGTGGTATTTGAAATCCCAGAGCAAATTGGATTTTCTAAGAAAATAGGGAACTGGGCATATGAGAACAAATTTACATACCCAGAAGTCCTATAGTTAGGTTATAGAAATTGGCCTTGCTTCCTTGTTAGCACACGAGAATACTGACAGCCTTGTGCCTCACTTGGGGAAAAGTATGGAATTCATCCTTTGAGTGTTTAAATGTATAAGTAATTGGCACTAAGTTGAAGGCAGTCCAAAATGTTTGATTCAAATGAAAGCATAATTTAAGTTAGTAGAAATGTACTCAGGGT
Organism: Mesoplodon mirus; assembly: GCF_964341445.2. Classification (NCBI taxonomy): domain Eukaryota; kingdom Metazoa; phylum Chordata; class Mammalia; order Artiodactyla; family Ziphiidae; genus Mesoplodon; species Mesoplodon mirus. Next base: position 107,836 of record NW_028294941.1, on the reverse strand, counting down.
CCTAATGAATGAATCTACTGACCCAATCCCTTTTGATATCCTAGCCTTTGTTTCTCTTCAGATCGCCAAAAATACCTGAAGAATAGGCTGGATTTTAGGTTGATGCATTTTATTTTGAATTGTGTGTGTTGATTTTTATATATCTATATAGATGTAGATATATAGTTATAGATATAATTTCAAACTTAAAGAAAAGTTGCAAGATTAGTACAAAGAACTCTTGTATGTGCTTTACCTAGATTCACCAATTATTAATATTTAGCTTTATTTGCTTTGGCATTCACTGTCTTTCCATATATACATGTTCTTTTCTCCTGAACCCCTTAAGGGTAAGGACACATTTTGCCCTTTTCCCTGGAAATAGTGATTACTTCCTAAGCGAAACAACATTTTCTTACCAAACCACAGCACAGTGGTCTAAGTCAGAAATTTAACATTGATACTGTTGACTGATCTACCATCCATATTCCAATTTTGCCAGTTATTCCAGTAACATCCTTAGTGGCTAAATTTTTCAGGCCAGGAACCAGTCTACAATCATGCATTGCACTTAGTTCTCATGTCACTTTGGTCTAAGTATGAAATAATTCTTCAGCCTCTTTGTTCCTCATATTGTGAGAGTTTGTGACGAGTATAGGCTGGTGGTTGTGTAGAATGATCCTGATTCTGGGTTTGTCCTGTTTCCTCATGGTTCTTTCATGTTCTGTGCTTTGGATGGGGTTCCACAGCGGTGACGGTGTGTCTCTCTGTGCATCCTTACAGGAGCCCCTTGATGGTCATCTGTCTCATTAGCATCTTGGTTAAGGTGGTGCCCCCGCACTTTCTCCACTGTGGAGTTATTATTTGTCCCTTTGTAGTTAATAAGTAATTTATGGAGAGATATTTTGAGACTCAAAGTATTCTGTTCTTCATCAAACTTTTGAATTACATACTGGTTCATAGAACCAGTAATTCAGGTGGATTTATTTGATGAAGAAGGTGAAGTGATTCTTAATGCTTATTTTCCACTAGTAGTTTTACAAGCCACTCTTCTCTCTCCCAAAGGAAAAAAAATCCTAAAATATAAGCAGCGGAGCTGTGCAGAACAGTTCATTGACAAAAGGCAACCGTTGGAAGATATGTATTCCAGGAGCTCTGAGAGTAACAAACATATTTTGAGAATGTGAACAGTATGAGCAAGTGTGCTTTCTGATGAATCAGGGAAGGAGGAAAAGAATCCCCTGATCAGGCTATGGGGACCGACTTGCAGACTTTTCCTTCCCTGACTAGTCAAGGTTGTTTATTTCTCTATAGTTGTAGAAGTACAGACATTTGGCCACACAGACCTTTAATCTAAGAACCAGATCATGAACCACATAGCCTGATTATGCTTTAAAAGATGTGATATTTATAATAACCTGAAGTTAAAGTTGCTTCTAATGACTCTAGCCCAGCAGAATAGCCCCCAAGAGAAAAGTAAAATCTTGGCTTCCATCTAGCCAGGTGAAAAGCTGTAGGCATCCCGAGAAATGAAACTTGAAGTTGAAATGTAAGAAATGTAGGAAGTCACAGATCATTCTGGGGGAAAAAATTAATGATCTTATCCAGCAGAGTAAAAAGCGGCTAGAGGCTGAATCATTCTTTCCTGTTCCCTTCCCCCAATTTAAAACCATAGGTTCTGTAGGTTGAAAGTCCAGGATCTGAAGCAGAAATCTTTAGGAGTTCTTAGGAAATGACAGGTGAGCAGGTTAATAACCGCAGGTAGGAACAATTCTGCTGTAAAACACACCGGGGAAAACACTCCTGAATTTCTGATGAATTTAAATCTTGCGCAGTCTAACATATTTTCTAAAGAACTATGTTCAAATTAAGGCTCCAGCTGATGTTACCCAGTCACCTCCCCCATTAAGCCATCTCCAGTTCTCCCAATGGCATATTGTTCAAGATATGGTGTCTTCCATGAGCAAGGTTCTTGTGGATACAGGGACAAGATATATCAGTTAGGATTTTGTTGGTCACAATACATAGAAACCTTGGTACCAACTGGCTAAAGCAAAAAAGAAAAAAAAGAAAAAAAATTATTGGTTGATGTAACTGAACAATCCAAACACAAGGGCCAGCCCAGATCTGGTTTACTCGAGAGGCCCATGTTGTGTATCCTTTGGAGCCACCTTTCTGGGACTCTGCGTCTTTGTCCTCCTTCGTGTCATGCTTCATGATAACCACATTGGTGACATTGCCTCTTCAGAACGGGTCTGTAGCTCTGCTTTCCTCGCCAGAGTGTCCAGCCTCACTCTGCTTGGGCTGCCTTAGATCAGGTTCTCGTTCCGGTGCCAATGAGTAGGACCTGGAGGAAGGGACATGCTAACTGGCTGGAATACAACAGGACCCATCTTTGGAGCTGGGTAGGTGGCCAATCCCACGTAAACCATATAGAAGCCTGTGCAGTTTGCCAAATAAGTTCTGCTTTTTCTTGCCCTTATGGAGTTTACAGCTTCATCAGGGAGGCAGACAAATAAGCACATGGATACAAGATATGAAGTGAAAGAACAGAGCTGCGAGAATAAATGTCAGGGAGACACAGTCCAGACGGCGAAATGGGAAGTGACATTTGAGTTGAGATCTGAATGGTTGCGCAGGAGTTAATCAAGAAAAGAGGTTAGGGAGAGACAAAAGCCACGTGAGCATTTGGGGGAACCTTTATCACTTGACTTTCTCTTTGGAGAGTTGGTGTGTGATGCTCAAAATATTGAACAACTAGTATGGTACCCTAAAGAGGGCCAAATTACAAGTGGCCAAAGGAGGATGACTCCAGGAAAGCACCACCTTGCCGTAGGTGGCCACAGATGAGTGGCCCACTGCTGGGGTCTGAGGCCCACAGGGCTAGGGCTGGGGCAGAGACTGTTAACCAACTAGGATGGAAGTAGTAGATAAGAATATAAATAAATGGTATGGCAGCAGAGGCGTGTACCTGGTGGATTTCAAGCCTGAGTGTACCCCCTTTTTTTTGGGCCGCTTTCCACTGTTTACTGACCACCAAACCTCCCCATGCGATAGTCAATAAATGTTGACTAAACATATAGATGACTATATTGATAGCGTGGGAAAATTATCTACATTCATGCCTGATTGATACTGATAGAAGATTTCGCCCCAGAGCAAATCAGGAAATGTTTCCCTAGATTCCGCAGAGCATCTCAGACATTGATTTTCAACTAGAGGCTTCTGGGATTTGAATCAGCATCTGCCTGAGGTTTGCAAGTTGAGGGGAATCTCAGCCTGGAGACACATGTTGATTCCACGTAAAGTGTTGGAAGCCCGCACGGACTAATCAACTTATAGTTGTGTTCTTTTTGAACCATTTAATACTTATTGACTTAATGGGCATGTTAAAAAAAATCATGAGATGAAGCATTAACATCTTGATTCCTGTCTTTTCTTGAAGGGGGAGAAAATTTGGGCCTGCATTGCAGCATGGAGGTTTGTCTGCAGCCAGTAGAGGCTGCCTCTTTAGATAGTGGGCTCTAATTTGCCTTTCTTCAACCTTTCTCACTTTTTTCATATTTGTGACGTACTTGCCCTTGGGTACCGGGTCTGAAAATAGCAAGATTTCAGCTTTCTATTAGAAAACCATCGCAAGGTCAAGAGAGTACGATGATCCTTGGCATCACCCTTCTGGCCTTTTCCACTGTTTTAACCCCAGCAGCAGGAGCATAAACTTTCCAGCTGTGTGCAGGACTCAGAACTGAGCCAGATCAATCCCCAAACCAGCTGAAGTTAGTCTGTTAGCTTTGTGCAGCCTGAAAGCTTTACATAATCATTGCCAGTCATACCTTCTGGTCATTTCCCTTTAGTGTACAGTTTCCACCTCCAAGTTCTTCTCTTACACCCTGAGAGGCTGGCCCAGAACTAACCTAGGAGCCTCCACTTGGGTGAGTAATTGTCATTAGCCTCCCTTGAGTCTCTTAAGCATCTCTCCTGTTTAGGGCTGAAGTCTAGTTCTATACGATTTCAAGTAAAAACTCCCATCCACAACTCACTGATCCATTCATCCAAACTTACCTAGTTAGTTAGCAAAATGGGGAATCGTATTGACAAGATCATTATCCTTAAGCGATTTGGAGCCTAGTAGGGAAATTAAAATGTCAACATGCAATTGTCATACTCTGGAACAAGTGCCTATCAGGTAGGGTTGCAGATAAAATACAGGACACCCGGTTAAACTTGCATGGTTTATTTGTTAAATCTGATACCCCTACCACCGGGGAAAGCCTTGGGTGCAAGGGAACACAGGTGAGGAGGACAAGGGACGTCTTCCTAGAAGTACTGCCATTGAGGCCAACATGAGAGGGCTTAAGTCAGAAGAGGTGCAGGATAGGGGAGGGCTCTGTGAAGACAGCAAATAGCACGTGTGAAGGCCCTGACTTGAGAGCCGCCCCAGGAAATTCAGGGGCCTGAGGTTCAGGATGTGGGAGTGTGGAGGATGGAAGCATATGTCAGGGGAGGGGAGACTGGAGACGTGATGAAGTCCTGCCATGGAATGTGGACTGGATCCTAAGCACAATGGGCCAGCCATTGTAGGACTCGAAGCAGCAGAGTGATGTAAGATAGGCATTTGAGAAAGATCCTTCTGGCTGGAGTGTAGTGACTGATTAGAAGAGGGAGTCTGGAGACAGGAGAAGGCCGAGCGATGCTTGCTGCAGTAACGATAGTGAGTGATGGCGGAGGCAGTGAGGAAGAGAGAGGAATGGATGAGCTCCTGAGAGGATGGATGGGTAGATGTGGGAGATGAGGGAAGAGAAAGGTCGCACATGAAGATGGTTCCACTCAGTGGCACAGGAGAGGTAGGGAGAAGTGGGTACTGCGCTGCCATTGGCCTGTTTGCCTCAGACCGGCTCCCTGTCTTTCCACTGCTCTGCTCTGCGTCACAGGGCTGATCCTGCAAACCCCATCGCCCAGATTTCCTCACCAACTCTTTTCCAGGTAGGTTCAGACAGTGGAAAACATTGGCCAGAGGTTGGAGGGCAGGGGGATGGAAGAAGCCAACATATTTTTCCCTCGCCCTCCACTCTCTGTTCGGGCAGCTGCAGCAGGGTTGGTGGCCGCTTTGCTCTGAGTGGCTGCCCCAGGCACTTCACAGTGCTTAGTATTATGATCTCTAGGTCCATCCACGACGTTGCTGCAAATAGCATTATTTCATTCTTTTTATGGCTGTATAATATTCCATTGAATATATGTACCATAAATTCTTTATCCATTCATCCGTCAGTGAACATTTAGGTAGCTTCCACCTCTTGGCTATTGTAAATAGTGCTGCAATGAACATTAGGGTGCATGTATCCTTTCTTTCTTTCTTTCTTTTTCTTTCTTTCTCTCTCTTTCTTTTTTTTTTTTTTTTTGTCCCACGGCATGTGGGATCTTAGTTCCCTGGCCAGAGATGGAACCCATGCTCCCTGCACTGGAAGCATGGAGTCTTAACCACTGGACCACCAGGGAAATCCCAGGGGTGTACGTATATTTTTGAATTAGAGTTTTCTCCGGATCTATGCCCAGGAGTGGAATTGCGTGACCCTATGGCAGCTGTATCTGTTGTCTGCACGTCTCACATCAACCACCTGCACTCCAATCCTTGCTCTCAGCGTCATCTTCGGGGAACCCAACCTGCGACAGGGACCTTGACAAGAAGAAATGGCTCAGGGAAAAGCTACCTGCACAGGGAGGAGATAGAGGCCATCGACCCTGGGGTGCGGCGGGGAGAGTGGGCACAGAGATTTGTCATTTCACCCCCGATACTCAGCCCTCCTGGCTGCCCCACTCTAGGTCGCCTCATGATACTGAGATGACCCGGTTAGAGTCCCTGCCTGTGCAGGAATCTAGGGGCACCAGCGGGTCTGAATAATATCAGTGCAGGGTCTCCCCCACGGCACTGGGGTTATTTGGGGTGGGTCATCCTCTGCTGGGGGCCCCTCCTGGGCACTGTGTGGGGTTCAGCAGCATCCCTGGCCCCACCCATTTGATTCCAGGGGCCCCTCCCACCCAGTTGTGACCACCACAGATTTTCCCCAGACATGACCAAAGAACTGGGTGAGGCGGGGGCAGGATGGCCCTGGGTGAGGACAGCTGTGTTGAAGCAACCAGCCTGTCCCAGGGCAAGGTCTGCCCCAATCCCGTCAGAGCCTGCATTTAGAACTGCCCCTTCCCTTTCCCAGCCCCCCTGCCCTGTCTCCGAGACATCATCCCTATGTAATAAATCACACCTTCTCAGTTTACTGTCCCCAGCACCTAGAAGAGTGTCTGATGTGTAGTAGATGCTTCATAAATACTTGCTGAATAAAGGAGTTGAATAAAGGGATGGGTGGATGAATGAATGAAGGTTACAATGGAATGAGGTGGGAGATTACCTTTCTGGCTCTCGGGGGTTGGGAGATCAAGTGAGAGATCCGTCCTAAATAGGCTGACCAGCCTTCTGGGGTTCCCCGGGAATGAGGGTTTCCCCACAGTTCCAGCGCTCAAACCTGAGCGGTCCTGGGCAAACTGGGGGCGGGTGTTGGTCACCCTATGTAAACACAGTAACAATTCCAACTGAAATAACAATGGCCAAGGACCTCTAGGGTCTTATTGACCAGGCAGAGTTTTTTACGTGGCGGGGAAAGTGGCACAGGAGGGAGGGAGGAGTCTAAGGAAGAACATCCCACACGACAAAGTGTGCCAATGGCCCTGGGCCCAAGGTCACACCTGACCAGGGATTGCATTTTTTTTCCTAATTTACTTTTTCCCACATGGATATGCAATTGTCCTAACACCATTTATTGAAAGCTCCTTAATTTCCCCACTTTCTGTCATATCAAGTTCTCATATATCTCTTTCTGGACCTTTATTCTATACCATAGAGCTGTATGTCCCATCCTAGCACCACTAGGGCTGTTTCATCACTATCACTTTATTTTTTATTCATTTATTTTTTTGGCCGTGCCGTGCGGCATGTGGGATTTTATTTCCCTGACCAGGGATCGAAACTGCGCCCCCTGCAGTGGAAATTCGGAGTCTTAATCGCTGGACCTCCAGGGAAGTCCCCAGGGCTTGCTTTGACATCCATCGAATGGTGGTGGGTGGACACAGGGAGCAGCTGTCTGTGAGCCATCCTGTGTAGAAATGCAGGGTGGAGGGCAGGCCAGCTGGAGCGGGAGGGGAAGAAGCAGAGGAGGGAGGGAGGGAGCGCGGGCGAGAGACAGAGGGTTTCCGGAGACAACAGCTCTGGCCCTGTCCTAGGGCATGAAAGCTGAGCTCCTAGTGCCAGGAGTCTTGGAGCCGCAGCCTGTGAGCCAGGGTGACTGGCTCTCCTCCCTGGTGTGTGTGTGTGTGGGTGGCTCTAGGCTTCTCAGGCTGGGAATGGGGTGCACGGAGCAGGGACGGAGTAGGGACCCTTCTCTCTGGGACTTCGCGGGCCATCCTTAGCTCACAAAACTGAGCCACTCCTGGCCCTAAGGGTGGGGGTCTTATCCTCCCTGTCCCCTGGACTGCACCCTCTCACACACAACTTCCCCGTGTGTGCTCCCAGCAGCCAAGAGAATCTGTTTGTAAAAGATTTGGGGGAGGGGGGTAAACATACAAACAAGAGCAGAATGGATACTTTTTCAGAATGGGAATGGCTCTGTGTAACCCCACCCCCAGGGTAACCACAGTCCTGACCTCTAACACCCTTGACGAGTCAGCCTTGCTGACTTGTGGGCTTGCGGACCCACGGAAGCTTCCTCATCCCCTCCTTCAGACCCAGTCTCTCCCTCGGCGTCTTTGTGAGAAGCACCCGGGGAAGTGGGACTGCTAGGCTGTACTGCTGCTAGAACTCCACCTGAGCTCCACCAGGCTCCAGCCCCCCGCGCTGTGCACGTCTCTGACCCTGAGGCACCTCAACTGGTAGGAGCGGCATCACCTTCCCTCCCGGGACTTGTGACACTTAAGGCAGACACCGAAAAGACAAGTGTTTGGCTCCCTGGCTGGCAAAGGTCAGGTGCTCAATTGTCATAAGTGTCCGTATCAGTGAGGGTTCTCCAGACAAACAGAATCCATAGGGTTTATGTGTGTATATATACACACACACATACATATGTACATGCATACAAAAATATGCAGCTGTGTATATATGCAGTATGCATACAGACATATACACATAGGGTATATACAACACACACACATATATACACACATATAAAATGCACCGTTTATATATACAGTATGTATACACACATATACACATATACAATACACATACATATACACTATACATACACACATAAAATGCATAGTTTATATATATACAGTATGTACACATACATGTAACATGCAATAGGTACATATAATACATATATACACACATACAAAGATATTTAGGTGTGTATATAGATAGTATGCATACATATATTATATATGCAATACATACACGTACATATAGACACACATATACACCTACATAGAAAAGCATGTAGCATAAAAATATATATGTACTGTATATATAAATTCATCGTATGTATACATATATCATATATATAAGATATATACACATACATATACACAACGTATACACACACATACACACCTATATGTAAATATGTGCATGTAAATACACATATAAATACATACACAAGTGTGTCTATATATAGTATATACATATATACATATAATACCTATACAACATATACACATTCAGGTATACAACATAAATACACACCTATATATAAATATACACTGTATACATACATACATACAGTGTACATATACTGTATATGTGCACACACCCATATATCAATATATGGGTGTGTGTATATATACAGCATGTTCACATTTATAATATGTATACTATATATATACACATACATACATGCATACAATATATACACACACATATAGGCTTGTATGTATACTGTATATAGTACTTACACATATACTACAAACGCACGCACATATAAACATGTGTATACATATATAATATGTATACACACATATACAAATTAATAGGCTTGTATATATTCAGTATTTTTACATATATAGTTTTGCTTTAAGGAGTTGACTCGTGACCATGAGGCAGGCAAGTCAGGGCAGGACTCTGGGCTGGAGACACAGGGAAGAGCTGATGTCCCAAGGCCATTGGAGGAACAGTTCCCTCTTTCTAGGGAACCTCATTTTTCTCTCCAGTCCTTCAACTGATGGACGAGGCCCACCTACGCCGCGGCATTGACACTCTCCTTTACGCAAAATGGACCAATTTCAGTGTTAATCTCTTCTGAAAAATACCTTCCTGGCCACATCTGGAATAATGTTTGTGGTTGCCGGGGCCCCACGCAGTGCGCCCTTGAGATTAACCATCCCCGATGGGGATGGCGATGATGACACTTTATTTTCTCCCTTGACCATCGTCACTACTATTCCAATTAAAATGGCAGTGCCATGAGGGCAGGGCATTTCCTTTTTTGCCAGTACTGAGCGTCCGCGGTCTGGTGCCTAGCATAGGCTAAATACACGGCATTTTTGTGAACAGAAGCAGGGATTCGGCTGTCATATTTAATGAGGAATTATAGTCTTCTTATTGGGGGGGAGGGGGTGTGTGTGTGTCACGGTACGTCAAGGGCGGGAGTCGAACCCGCCATCCCAGGCCGTGAGGGCTCTCCTTGGGTCCCCACTTCGGGCCGGTGGGGGTGGCCGGGGGCAGCCGAAGACGTGCGTGCGTGCGTGCGTGCGTGCGTGCGTCGTGAGAGCGGGCGAGTTCACGGGGTGGGCCGCGCGCGCCATGAGTGGTTCGCCCCGGCCACTGGCTCACTGTGCTCGCCTCACGCCGGCCCGAGTTCGCAGCAGCGCTGGAGGCCCCGGGCCTGTGACCACAAAGAGGGAGCCGGGGGCCGGACGGGAGCGCAGCGCCGGCGGCGGCTGAGGCCCAGGCCAGGGCCCCTCCCCTCAGCCGCCCGGCTGCCCGTTTGCCCCGCCCCCGCCGGCGGCGCCGCGCCCCTCCCCCAACCGCCAGACTAGCACGGTGTGGGGGCCGCGCGCGAAGACATGGGGGAGAAGCTGGAGCTGAGGCTGGAGTCGCTCGTGGGGGCCGAGCCCACCGTCTGCCTGTGGCTGCTGCAGGTCTACGTAAGTGCCGCCCGTCCCCTCCTCCCGGACCCCCGCCCCTCTTCCCCCACGGCGCGCGCTGAGCCCACCGAGAAACGGAGCGACTCGAGTCGCCAGACCTTCTTTGGAGCCCCCCTTCCCCCCCACCGTGGTTCTCCGCGGCCGTTTCCAGCCCCCGCGCGCAGGGTGGGCAGAGGGGAGCCGGCGCCGGCCGGGGCCGCAGACTCGGCCGCGGGGACCCCGCGCTTCCGAGGGGCGCCCGAGCCGGTCTGCGGTTGGCTCTGCAGGGCTGGGGACTCCGGTCCCCCCGTGCCTGGACTGCCGGCGGGCTTGCCCTTCTGTACTTTAAGATCTGACATGTAGGGATTCTGTTTCCTGGTAGTTTATTCTTAGCGCTGTCAACGTGCTTAGGTTTTTTTTATTTTTGAGGGCACCCTTCCTCCCTCTCTCCAGTTTTTTTGTGTTTCTGTTTTGTTTTGTTTTAGTTAGGCATTTTGTCCCTCTGATCTTGAGTGGGTGGGCTGGCAGGACACTTGGAGAGGAGGCGTTCCATCCCCTGATCTTGAGTGGCCTTTGGAAAATGACACGCCAAAGGGAAATTTACACAGAAGTCTGGTGATTCCAGAAATGCAGGGTGTCTGGCCAGGTGGGCGCCCGGCCTCTCGTCCCCTGTGGCGGCGTGGTGCGCGTGTACCTTGTCTCAGGGTTTACGCTTGGGCCCCGCAGCCCACCTTCCGGAGGGAAAGCGTGGGCGCCTTGGGCCGGCGCCTTTGGGGCGCCCTTTCGTGCGCTCAGCTTGCGGGGGACCGGCCTCCAGGCGACCCGGCGGGGAAGCCCACGCAACCCGCCCCTCGCGCGGGCTCCGTGTGTATCAGTTTTGTGGAAACTGTGTTGCGACCGGGGTCGGGGTTGGGACGCTGGGACCGCCTGGGAGCCAATGTTGACTCCGAGGCCCGGTTCTCTGCAGTTATCTGAGGTCCGAGGGTTTCCAGCCCTCCACTGCGCACTGGCGCTTTCTATTTTTGCCCTTCCTGTGCCTGGAGGCGTGGCTGAGCCTGGGCTCAGGCTTTTCTGGTTGGGTAACTCTGGGTGTCCTGGGTGGGCGGCCTGAGCAGCAGTGGGCCGGGCGGGGAGACATGCCATGGGAGGGAAACTGAAAGTGGGGAGAACCTTCAGAACTCCAGCTGAACCACTTTCCTCGCCTCCCCGCCCCTCTTACTGCACTTGTCATGCACGGGATGGCTGGCCGGCGCATTTTTCAAAATGTAATAATTTGTGTGTCCTTAGTAGCCGTGAAGCATAGTTCACTTGTAGTGCACAGTTGTAGGAGTTTTGATCGCCATCAGGCGGCAGAGCAATCCTGTCATCCCATTTGCTGCCCTTTGGCGCCAGGGTGCCTCTAGCCTCTTGGCCACTAATCTGCTCTCTGTCCCTAAGGTTTTGGCTTTTCCAGAAAGTCAGATAAGCGGAACAACAGCATGTAGCTTTTTGATTCTGGCTGCTTTGGCTCAGCAAAACCTATTGAGATTCCTCCCGGGTTTGTCTTTTTGTTGTTGTTGTTTTAAATATTTATTTAGTTAGGTATTTAATTGGCTGTGCTGGGTCTTAGTTGTGGCACATGTGATCTTCATTGCCGCGTGCAGTATGTTTTAGTTGCGGCATGGGGGATTTAGTTCCCTGAGCAGGGATGGACCCCTGGCCTCCTTCATTGGGTGCGTGGAGTCTTAGCCACTGGACCACCAGGGAAGTCCGTCATCCCTGCTGTTGCGGGTATGAGAAGCCACTCCTTTTTCTGGCTGTGTTGTATTCCATTTTCCGTTTGTTCATTCGTCTGCAGGTGGCAGGACTTGTGGGATGTTTCCACTTTTGAGGGGATCAGGAATAAAGCTGCTGTAAACATCCCAGGGCAGGTTCCCATGTGAACTTGGGTTTTTACCTCACTTGAGAAAATACTCAGGAGTGGGACTGGGTCTGTGCTAAGTGTATGTTTAAGAACCCTGCTGCATCTTAGAAATGGATATTTTTGAATATTGCAAGAGTTGAGAAATCCACTGTGACCCAGCACCCAGGCACTTGAAACGAAGTTGGAAGTTCATCTGGAGATGGTCACGTTGTCCCCGTCACTGTCTTTTATTCGAGGCAGAGCAAGGCCACAGATTTGTAACCCTTGTAAGGAAGGCCTCGTGTGTCCAGGCCCTGGCAGGACCTGGCTTTCTAGTGGTGGGCGGTTCTGAAGTGGAGAGCGTCTTTCCTTTGCTGGCCAGGCCTCGCTTGGCAGGGTGCGGGGTGTGCTGCCTGCGTGGCCGGGCGCTCTTTCTGCTGGTCAGCAGCCGTTCCTGGTGTGTCTGTCTTACTACCAGGCAGGCGGTCAGGGGCCCTAGTGAAGTGCTCAGCGAGCCGCAGCCTTCCTAAAGTTTGCGGGTAATGTCTGCTACCCTCCCATTTCCCTGCTGAGGAATTTTGCTCTCTCATGGGAAGTGAGGGGGCAGTACTTTATAAGAGTTCATGTTTTGTGATGACTCGATGCTGAATACATTAAGAAAATGGGCTCCTTCCAGAAGCTTAACTTCTCAGAAGGTCAGATTACGCATGTGACTGCACGTTTGAAATGAGTGAGCTTGTTTGTTCATTGATTCATTCATTCTGCAAGCACCTCCTGGATATTTACAGTGAGTGTTCCAGGGGGCGTGGAGGACAGTAGACAGTATTCTTCTTTTTTTTGATTTTTGAATTTAGCTTATTTTTTATACAGCATGTTCTTATTAGTCATCAATTTTATACACATCAGTGTATACATGTCAATCTGACTCGCCCAGCTCAGCACAGCACCATCCCCACCGCCCTGCGGCTTTCCTCCCTTGGTTTCCATACATTTGTTCTCTACATCTGTGTCTCAACTTCTGCCCTTCAAACTGGTTCATCTGTTTGAGACGGCTTTGTACTTCCCGCTTCCAGGGGCTATCATGTGGGCGCTGCAAAGCGGGGTTTTAGATGGTGCAAGGTGGAGGGTGGGCACTAGAACCGGTGCCCAGTGCCCGGGTGTGTGTGCGCTAGATGGGGCATGCGGCCTAGGACTCCTGCCGGCTTGGTGACCCCGGCCGAGTGCCTTAAGGCTTCTAGGTCTCAGTGTTCTCATCTGTAGCATGGGCTGAACAGGACTCACTCTCTCTGGAGGTTACAAGGTCACACTGTGTTAATGTTTGTAGACCCTACAATGTAGAACACTTAGGACAGTTTGGAGTATCGTTAATTGTTCCACAGATGTTACCTGGTCTGTTGAACGACTTTGCCTGGTTCATGCCAAAGCGATTAGGAAATGGATATATCCCAGCTTCATTTCCTTTCCAGTAAAACAGGGTTCAGGAAAAAAAATCTGTTTTTCAGTAGTCGTATCATATAGTGCAAAGAGCACTGGTGTGAAGGCAGCTTAGGGTTTGAATTCCAGGGCTTACGCTGTCTGTGTCCTGGGCAGGTTACTTTTGAACTGCAATCCCCACACTTGTAAAATGACATTAAAAACCACTCTTTCTGTGGGTTTTTAGAATTAATTAAGCAGGTTATGTGTGTAAAGTAGCCTGGCACTTGAATGAGTTGTCAGAACCAAGGGCTGCTGGAGATGATGTTTCTGCCCCAGGTAATCTCCCCTTCTACTGGGCAGCAGGTAAACACAAGCACAGTAGTCAGTGCTCTGGAAGAAGTGAGTTCTGGTGCTACAGAGCACAGAATCTTTTTTTTTAATTTAATTATTATTTTATATTGGAGGTTAGTTGATGTACAATATTGTGTTAGTTTCAGGTGTACAGCAAAGTGATTTAGTTATTCATGTATCCATTCTTTTTCAGGTTCTTTTCCCGTACAGTTTGTTACAGGATATGGAGTAGAGTTCCCTGTGCTATGCAGTAGGTCCTTGTTGATTATCTATTTCATATAGAGTCGTGTGTATATGTTAATCCCAAACTCCTAATGGATCCCTCCCCCCCACCTTTCCCCTTTGCAGAGCACAGAATCTTGGAAGGGAAAGTTTAGGGTAGGCTTCTTGGAGGAGGTGCCATCCTTTCTAAGGATATGTAGAAGCTCCTGGGGTGGCAGGAGGGAGCAGTGTGTGTCAAAGTTTGAGAAATATAAGAAAATATGGCAAAACTAAGGCACAGGGCTGGAACTCAGGGTTTGGGAAAGAAATGAGAGTTGATACTGGACACTTACTGGTGCCCAAGAGTAGAGGGCCTTGTTTGTCCTGTCACAAGTTTAGATGCTTATCCTGAAGGCTGTGGGAAACCCTAAAGAACAATGAGATGGACTTCTGGTTTAGAGACTCACTCGGACCTCCATGTGCAAGGCACTTGATTGGGTGCAGGTGAATTGTAATCTAAGGTTCCCACTTAAGTTATAAAAGGTTGGACTGGATTTTGCAGATCTGAGAGAGCATGGGTGGGGCCTGGTGACCAGTTAGAAAAGGGAGGGCAGCAAGCGTGGGTGACAGTTTATAGCTGCATCTTTTTGTGAGATACAGAGCACAGTAGGAAGGTATTGGGGGTGGGGAGAGGATCTTACTTTATCTTCAGTGCTTTAGAGGTGCCTGGTAGACAGGTCTGGGCCCAAGGTTCAGATCTGGGCTTTTGGGGAGGAGAAGTATTTGAAGGCATGGGAGAGACTTAGGTTACCCACAAGAAGATCCAAAGAATCATAGGTCTGAGGGCTTTTTAAGTGGGTATATTGAGGAAGTTTATAAGCTGAAAGAAAGCAGCCAGCAGAGAAAGGGTGTGAAGATGTAGGAGAGGAAATGATTGTTCATTTGTTTCAAAAAGCTGAATACTTATCGTGTGCCTGGCCCTTTTCTAGGATCTGGGGTTCTCACCATGTGTTACCTCTTCTGCAAGGACAGTTCAACTCATACCCTGGTGAAGAGAAGTCAGATTATTCTTTGCATCCCATTCAGGTGTAGGAACTGTTCTGTACCTCTGAAGGGACTTTAATTAACCAGAGTAATAAGTTAGAAATCAAAAGAAATTAGAGCTGGAAGGGACCTTAAAAGCAACTGTACTTAATTTTGCCTAATGTTTTACATTGATTGTAAGAAAAATGCAGAGCCCATTCTCTTCAGAATTCCTTCACTGAACTTTCTTTATGACTTTCATCCAGTAGGTCTAGCTTGTAAATTTTGGCCTCCTCCTAAATTTGCTTCTTCATCCACATTACATTTTGCCCCGACTATGGTAGAAACTCCTGGGTGGTTTTGCCGTCCCTGGTCTCAGTTCCTCTAAGTTCATCTGCCACCTCGGGTTGAGTGATCTTCTAACATGACAAGATATGCCTAAAATAATGCTGCTAATGGCTTGCCCACACAGAGTTAGTGCATACTAGCCGCCCAGCATGTGCTCTGCACAGAGGCCTATAATCTGAACTATGCTTTGCCAAGCCTCCTGGGGCTCTTTGGCCCTGAGGAAGGGGAGCTTTTTGTGATCACTCCCTTTATCTAATTGGTCCTTCAGCAGCGGGGCGCCTTTTTCTAATCAGCGGAGGCACCCTTACTCAGCCAGTTGTAGCCCCAGCCCTCATCACCTGTGGGATACAAGCCATGCTCTCTCCCAGGCTTGCTTGGGCCAACATGTCTATTTTTATTTCTGTCTCTTCTCACACTTGGACTCCTGGTCTTTAGTCATCCCCACCTGCAGTATTTACAGTGCCCAGCAGGTGTCAGGCTCGAGTGTCTTTTCACAGATGTTTCCTCTGCAGTTAATGCACCTCCTACTCCAACTCTGCATAGCCTCATCTTTCTAGGCTATACTTCAGGGTTATCATGAAGCCGTCACTTAGATATAACATTTGGCCTCCATAGGCACTTCTGTTCTTAAAGGTTATGTTTCTTTATCTCATGTGATTGAAATTTTGAGTTTATAGACCTTCGTCCTTAATGAGGCTTTAAGGACAGGAGTCATTTCCAATCCTTAGCACAAAGCAGATGCATTTTTCACGGTGATAAAATGTATGGTTTAAATGACTCATTTTACAATAATTTTGCTTTAGCTTCCGATAGAAATAAAGTTTCCAGATGTTGTGTTCCTGCAATAAGAAATAAAGATGTGACCTTCCAGTTGTGTAAAGCTCATCAATGCTGTGTAAGTGCGTCAGGTGTGCTAAGGAACGTGGATCCACGTGGGCTAGTTGTGAGAGAGAGAGACTTAACTATGTTAACAAAGGTAAGCCTTCATTGTGTCCTGCCAACATTTGATAGTTGCTTTTGGGCAAAGTAAAGCCATAAAATTTTAAACTGTTCCTCAGTTTAAATCGTCATTAAAGAGATTGAATATTGGGCCACTTTGGTGCATCTGTGTCTTGCGAATTGTCCAGTTGGAGATGGAGGTTTAGAAAGTGAGTTTCAGTCTTGTTTAAGTCTCTTCCCATCAGACTGGCCTCGTGATTTCCTACACACCATGTTACTTCCTGTCTACCTTTCCTTGGTGTTGTTCATGCCTGGATTGTCTCCTGTACCTGCTCAAACCTTGGTCCATTCTCATTTGTACCATGGAAGTTTGTCATGCCGGATACTGTCAGAACTAATTTTACTTAAGTTTGTGTTAAGGTGCAAAGCACACGTTTTGTATATTATCTGTTTTTTGTGTTTGTTTATATTTTTATGGTTTCTCTTCAAGAAATATTATGAGTAGGGAAATAACGAGATGTAAAGAGAAAAAAAAGTCATAATCCTCTTCCAAGTTGTTAGAACATCTACCTGCAATCATAATGCATTGTGGTATGTGTTAAAATAGGAAATATATGTCATGTCCTGTAGGAGCAGGAAAGTCAGTGGTGTTGGTGAGGGTGTGTCATGGAAGTAATCACAAAGCAGGTGACTGCTGGTTGGGGTCCTGAAACATTAGTGTGTGTTCCCTGTGTCCAGTAGTGGTCTGGAGGGGTCAGGAAGCGTGCCTTTCAATTTGAGGGAACAGAGAGTTTGAGGTCCTCTCTGTTCTATTGCTCTAGTATAGTATACTGCATAGCAGCTCATAAAATACTGTGTTTATAGTTGATATTTAAATCACTGATTGATCATCAAGATTAGGATGTATCATTGGAAATGAAAATAGGAAGAGTCTTATGCTTTTTAGGTTTTTCCTTTTTTTCCGATGTCTCAGAAGGCTCTTTGACGGGGGACTTTTTATTCCATGAATACTTATAGCCTGGCATTTATTTTAATGGCATTTTCAATTTATAAATGTCTCTGAAACACGTACTGTAAACTATTTGAGGGTAATGACCATGGCCATGGATGACACACCTTAAATGTGCATCGTGTTAATGTTTGAGTGTCAAGTGGTCTACCATCAGTGCTTCCTTCTTTCACCCAGTTTTCTTCCTCATTTCCTTCCCCAAATTTGTCTCATTTTTCTACTCTCCCTTTTGCTTCTCTATTCTTGCTTTCTCTTTCCCATTGCGTGTGTCATTCTTCTTCTTCTTCTTCTCCTTCTGACTTCATTATTATGGCCAACCAAAACCTTTTCTAGGATTGTCTCTATCTTCCTTTCCTCTTCATTGCCATCCACAAACTCTTAGAGAATATTGTTGCTTGACTCCCTTACTTCCTAGCATACCCATGTACTTCCTGATCACTTTAGAACATTGAAAAGGGTTGGAATTTTTAAAAATAGGTAATTATAATCAGTCTTCTTTCACCTCTGGCATAAGACTCTTCTTCCTCAATCTGACCATTCTTAAATCTAGAAGTACTCCAGCTCATTGGTCTCCCTTACCCCCATGTTTAGGCCAAAGAACTTGTGAAACCTTACCCCTATTTAATACTTGAATTTATCAAAACATAAGAGGGCTAATTCTGCCTAAGGGCACCAAAGAAGAATAAAGATGCCACAAATAAAAGTTTAGTCCAGATTTATAATGGACTCTTAAGTGCCTAGTTGAGTGCTAACCGTTAACTCACTTGAACAACAGGGAGGTCATGACACAAACTAACATGTTAGTTGGATAGACACTTCACTTCAGCATTCCTCAATGTAGCTGATAAACTGCATCCAGTTAGCTTAAATAACATGAATGATGAATTTCCCTGCGTATATTAATTGGGAGTTCCTAAAGTTTTCTTTTTCCCTTTGTACAACTACTGACTGCCACCACGCTTGGTCAGTGCAATAGAAAATGATGACTAAGAAACACATTGTCTCAATATCAGTGGACATAATGTCCTAGTAGTCTATAAAAATCTCAAAATTCTTAATCTAAAAGGTAGTTCTGCCAATCATATCCTTTTCCTTTGTTAATATAAATATCCAATCTATGAAGGTCTCAGTTTCCTTACTTAGAATATGAGGTGGATAGATTTGCTAATATCTAGGGACCTTTCCAATTTTAATATTCCCTAGTTATAAGGGCTGAGCCAAATACAATGGCTCCCTTAATCATTAACCTCGCTCATGATGAAAGTTATCAGCAAGTTCTACTTGTAAGAAATCAAACATTCATATCCATGTATATTGTAACACATTGACTTTTGCAGAACTCAAAGTAACACAACATAGTTACATTCATAGACTTAAGGTCACTGTGGTATACTTTACAATTTTTCTTTTCCCTAGGAAGGAAACGTAGATCCCTAGGAAGGGATTTCTTTCTCTGCCTTTCAGTAATGTAAGCCTTTTATTATCTCTTGGATCCTAAAAATGGGTAGGGTTTTGGCAGGTGGAGCTTAGGACAGACATTCCAGGTGACAGGGACAACACGAGAAAGGGCAGAAGGAAGAATGGATTTTCAGAAGGACTTGATATCTTACATGATGAGAGCAGTGTTTCACAATCTCTGTCCTGCAGAACACTGGTTTTAGATGATGTTAATGTAGTTACAAGACAGAAGCATTTGGGAAGAGCTGTACTCTACATCCCGACATGAAATTCACGTTTCACTTTGTTACATTACATACTCTGAAGAGTTTTGGAGGAAGGAATTGATTTATTTTTGTTTAATTCAGTCTTACTCACAGTTACTTGACAAACCTATATTCAGCTGATGGGACTGTATTTTGTGAAAGGCCAATCGGAGAAATGGTGAGATGGAGCTTTGGATATTTCTCTGTTGGGACAGGCATGTGATTATTTTTCTTATAATTCTTTACTGTTTGTCCTAACAATTGTTACTTTGCAGGAGTCAGGTTTTTTTTTTTTACATCTTTATTGGAGTATAATTGCTTTACAGTGTTGTGTTAGTTTCTGCTGTATAATAAAGTGAATCAGCTATATGCATACATATATCCCCAGGATTCAGTTTTAAGCCTTCTGTTTTTACCTGAGTCATTAGGACTCTTAGAAAGCTCAACAATCCTGGGGTCTTCATCTCTGATGTAGTTTCCAGAAGCTCCTGGCACTTACCACTATTTCCTCTTGATTCTTTTCCTCGGACTTAAGACTTCTTACGATTATGAGCTGATGGTTTTCTCAGCCTGTAGTGTTAAAACCAGCTACCTCACTCATCTTCATTGTCTCAGTTACAAGGTGCAATATTTCCCATGTTTATATGTGTCAAAATATAAGTCAGGGATTGATACATAGCATATGCATAATAAAAATTGTATTTCTTTTTTTCTTTGTTCAAAGGTATCCAAACACTGGCCAAGTTCTTAAATTGAAAGTAGAGTGATCTAATTTATTCACCTCATCCAACCATCAATATTGAATATTTGTCTTTTTTCTTACACATATTGTATTCCAATTGTGACATTCTAGAGCACAGTGAGCAAATTTATAACTTATTACTGCATTACTGCCTTGGCTACCTTGACCAAAATTTACTTCATACAACTGACAGCCTAATTAACCTACTAGAGTTTTTTTTTAAATGTACACATACATTAAAAAAAATCTCTAGTAGTTTAACTGCATTGCTAATAACTGAATTTTTACATCTCTATGCACCCATGTATCCAACACCAGATCAAGATATTATAAAATATTTCTAACACCCTACACGGTTCTCTGTTACATACTCTCCCAGGGCAACACCTAAGCTGACCTCTATCACCATATATGACGTACATGGAAAGACACAGTGTGTATTCTTTGGTATCTGACCTCTGGTTACGTATCATTGTATCAGTAGTTTATTCTTTTATTGTGTTTTCCTGATTTTTTAAACCTAGACATTCATACAGTGTCAAAGTACCACTGAGTTCTTCATATTATTATGCTGACCTCCATCTTTTTTTTTTTTTTGTGGTACAAGGGCCTCTCACTGTTGTGGCCTCTCCTGTTGCAGAGCACAGGCTCCAGAGGTGCAGGCTCAGCGGCCATGGCTCACGGGCCCAGCCGCTCCGCGGCATGTGGGATCTTCCCGGAGCGGGGCACAAACCCGTGTCCCCTGCATCGGCAGGCGGACTCTCAACTACTGCACCACCAGGGAAGCCCCTGACCTCCATCTTTAGGGGCTTTCCACAGTCTTCCATGTGTCTTTCCACCTACTTTTTCTTCCATCTAATTATGTTTCATTTAACCAACCTCAGCCAGCCTTCCCCCATATTCCCCAACACGTAGCACTCCTGTGTTCAGCCAGTTTTGTCCCCTATTCCATAAGGCCTTTGTGCCATTCCTGACACTGTGCCTGTTCCCTACCCTCTATATACTTGTTCAAGACTCGGTTTAAATGCTACCTGTTCTGAGAAGTCTTCTCAGAAGAAGCCAGTACTTTTTGGAATCCTTCTTTAATGAAATCCCATAGCAAGTGTAATCTGTCCTCCCTGATCTGGTAATTAATTATCCATTGTTCCTATCATATAGTGTTTGTTTTCTTGTGTGCTGTTATTATTTATTGAAGCAGATTATAGTGACTTGAACCAGGAACTGGGTCATTTTCCTCTTCATTTTAGTGCAAGTTTCTGTGATATGAAGTTAAACTCTTTTCCCCTCACTTCCCATTCACCCTCAGCAGTTGTTAAACATAAAGTACAAGTGAAACTTATTGGTTCACAGGTTTTTGTGGTCCTTGGTTCTGGTCCCTACGTCTAAGCTTCACTTCTGTAGTGCTAATTTGACTGATTTATTATTGTCACATAACTCAGGAATTAACTAAATCATTACAAGTTTAGATACATATAAGATATTGTAAAAAAAAAAAAAAACAGTGGATATCAAAAGTTTTGGCCTGGAGGAGAGTGTTGTATAAGTCCTAGTTTGGTGGGGCTCAGACTTAATGATCGAGCCTACCAGTATTCCACTGTAAGTAAGAAAGAGGTATGCAAATATATGGTTAATATTTAACAGTGTTGATAAAAAAGAGAAGAGAGAAAGGGACGACATACTTTGAGGGCTTTTTGAACAATTATGATTGGATGGGGAAAAAGAAAAACCGAGGGCTAACCTCCCACAAGTGAGGTCAGAGAAGAGGGAAGGGCTCATCTTGTATGCAGGTAGAGAGGTTTGACCTACGGAATCTTAGAAAACGTCAACAATCTGAGCAGTGTTGGCAAGAGGCAAACTAAAGGGCTAACAAAAGTCTGCAAGAGTCTCACACAAAGAACTTTGGCATGGTGTTCATCATCTAGCTAATACTAACATGCACACATTGATGAGAGTAAAGTCAGGTCTTTGCCAGAGTGGGTTTCTTATTTGGGCAACTGGGTCAAATGAAGAAAGGCAGATGTAGGCTGCCAGAGTAATAAATAAGGAGAGGAAAAACAAAAAGAACGAGACATATCATTCATCAGTGATTTCCCCCCAGTCTTCTTAGCCTCCACCTTATCTCCATCTTACTGGTAACACAGGAACTAGACTGAACAATCAGGTAAAAGGTCTCTACAGTAACTGAGGTAATATAGAAAATGAAAAAATAAAACATAAAATGGTAAATTTTCTTCCTGGGGTAATTGAGATGATAGTTCAATAATAACATAAGATCAGGTGAAGTCTAAAGAAATTTTAGAAAAGCTGGATAAAGTAAGAAAACATCTGTTCGCTGGCATCTGAATGTTAGAGAGACACCAAGACATGTGGGCCAAGTTGTGGAGAGAAGGGAAACACAGATGCAATCTTGACATTTGGTGCAGCTTTTCTCCTTTGGGCATTTGCTGATTCAAATCTTACAGCCTAGGAGCTGAAAAACCATGGAGTTCAAAAGACTCTAACCACAGAAGCCAAAGGGCAACAGCTCAAGCTAAATGCAACAACTAATGGAATGACAAGCTAAGTGTATCTTTAGTCTCACAGGGCTGCGGGAACCATTACATTTAAAGCCTAACAAATACAAGGGTAGTTGGGAATAGGGAGAATCCAAACTTTCACATGGTAATCCCAAAGGGCAACACCCGTAGAGGAAGGACAAGACAGAAATAGACCAACCTTTACACAGACTGTAAAACGGCTTTTAATGAGCTCAAACTGAGAATGGACTAAGGTTACCAGTCCCTATAGTAACTGTCTGCCATGGGCCAAAGTAAATCTTTTCAAGAGAAAGATAAAAACATGCAGAATGTGGAGGTATCTTTATAGTTTCCTAAAATAACTTAAATTGAGCCCAATTTTAATATAAAAATAATTGCACATACCAGGAAAAAGACTAAATGATCAAAAGTTCAAAAAAAAGAAAAAAGAAAGAAAAAAGACAATATAAAGAGACACAGGAGGACAAGAGTTAGCAGGCCTTGGTTTAAAAAAAACAACAAAACTACTATGGTTAAACAAAGAAAATAGACACATGGCAAATAAGTATATGAAAAGATGCTACACATTCCATGTCATCAGTGAATTTTGAATTAGAACGATAATGAGATACCACTACACACCTATTTAAATGGCTAAAATCCCAAAACTGAAATACCGAAGTTGGTGATGATGCAGAATAATTGGAATTCTCATTTGTGGCTAGCGGGATACTTGGCAGTTTCTTACAAAATAAACGTACTTTTACCATACAGTGATCTAGTAATCATGCTCTTTGGTATTTACCCATGGGAACTGACAAGTTATGTCCGCATAAAAACCTGCACATGGATGTTTATAACAGTTTCTTTCATAATTGCCAAAACCTGAAATCAACCAAGATGTTTTTCAATAGGTGAATGGATGAACAAACTATGGTATATCCGTACAAAGGAATAACATTCAGCAATAAAAAGAAAAGGCTATGAAGCCATGAAAAGACATGGAAGACGCTTAAATGCATATTGGTAAGTGAAACAATGCTAATCTGCAAAGGCTCCATGCATATTATATGATTGCAGCTATTTGAAATTTAGGAAAAGGCCAAGTGTGGAGACAATCAAAAGATCAGTGGTTGCCAGAGGTTGTGGGGAGGGAGAAAAGGATGGATGAAGCCCGGAATTTTAATGGCAGAGAAATTCCTGTGTATGGTTCTGTAATCGTGGATACAGGTTATTGCACATTTGCCAAAAATCATATAATGGGGCTTCCCTTGGTGGCTCAGTGGTTGAGAGTCTGCCTGCTGATGCAGGGGACACGGGTTCATGCCCCGGTCCGGGGAGATCCCACATGCCATGGAGCGGCTGGGCCCGCGAGCCATGGCCACTGAGCCTGCACATCCGGAGCCTGTGCTCCACAACGGGAGAGGCCACAGCAGTGTGAGGCCCACATACGGCAAAAAAAAAAAAAAAAAATCATATAATGTACAAAACAAAGAGTGAAGTCTCAAGTAAAGCATGAACATTAGTTAGTAATAATGTATCAATTGGTTCATTAACTATAACAAATATATTACGCTACTGTAAGATGTTAATAATAGGGGAAACTGGGTTGAGAGGTAAGGAAGTATGAGAACTCTGTCCTTTCTGCTTAATTTTTCTGTAAACCAGAAACAGCTCCAAAATAGTCTATTAATTTGTAAAACAAATCTAGACCTGCATACAAAACTTGCACATAAATCCAGCCACAGCAGCATTATTCATAAGAGCCCCAAAGCGGAAATAACCCAAATGGCCATTTACTGTGAATGATCAATGAAACGCAGTAATATCCACACCATGGAATATTATTCAGCCATAAAAAGAAATCAAGTACTGATACATGCTACAACATGGGTGAACCTTGAAAACATGCTAAGTAATTGTATGATTCCATTTGTATACAATGTCCAGACTAGGCAAATCTGTAGAGACAAAGTATATTAGTGGCTGCCTAGGGTTTGGAGAAGTGGGGGAGTGAGTGACTTATAATAGATTCTTTTTCTTTGGGGGGTGGATGAAAGTTTTACAATTGATTGTGGTGGTAGATGCGTAACAGATCAAATTGTACACTTCAAATAATACGGAAAGTAAATTATATTATTATTTAAACTTAAATTATTATTTAAACTATTATTTAAAATTATGATTAATGTATTAAAAAGGACAACCTTTACAGTTTAAGCAAAAATTATCTGTGAAATGCAATCAAAGGAAAATTGTAGAATTAAAAAAGCTGAAATTAAGCACTCAGAAGATCAGTTGAACAGTACCTTAGTCAAACAAAAGAAAGGATTACAAATGTCATTTAAAAAAAAACTACACTGAAATTTTGAGAGAAAAGGATGGAAAACAGAGACAAATGCATAAGACATATGGAGTATATGTAAAACACTGTGTCTAGCCAGGCTCAAGTCAAACAGCCTAGGGAGCAGACACACAGCCTACCTGAATCACATGGACTTCTCCAAAGGAAGGATGAGGTTCTTATGCCAGAAGTGGAAGGAATGAATTATAAAGACAAGGAACAACTGTGCACTATAATGTAGATATACATCTATAAATACATAGGTTCCCTGAGGTTGTGATATGGTACAAACGATAAAAAAAAAGATGAGACTCATAGTAGAGGCTGCTAGATTCTGCTGAGGAAAATGTCCAGGGAAGGAAGAGTTGATTTATTTAGTTATTTTTTTAGACTCCACATATAAGTGACATCATGCACTGTTTGTCCTTGTCTTATTTCATTTAGCATAGTGTCCTCCAGTTTTATCCATGTTGTCTTAAATGATAGGATTTTCTTCTTTCTTAAGGTTGAATAACATTCCATTGCATATATATACCATATTTCCTGTATCCATTAGTCTACTATGGGCACTTAGGTTGTTTCCATACCTTGGCTCTTGTGAATAATGCTACAATGAACATGGGAGTACAGGTATCTCTTCAAATAATGATGATGTTTCCTTTGGATATAGACTCAGAAGTGGGAGGGAGAAAGAGCTTATGACACAAATTGACCATGTGTAAAAGATGTTGTAGGAATGAAAAACTCCAAACACCTAGGAAGAAAGGGGGAGCATGGAGTATTTGGAAAAGACATTGTTCATGGTCATACATAGTTTAAAATTATGACATTTCAGTGAAACTGTATGCATGCAGGCTTGCTTATATTTCAGGATTTGAATACAGTGCAAAGAAGTGTTGCTAAATTTTCCATCAACATCAAAAGTGGGTGGAAATGTTTTTTCTTGTATTATGAAACGGGAGGAAAGGCAAGCCTTGTAAGCAGCATGAGGACCACTAGAATTTTCCCTGATGATAGTGGTAATTTAGGAGAAGAAGAAGGATCCAAGGCCATAGAACAATTTTGAAAGCAAAATAAGGCTGCTGAATCTTCACCCAGTGTAGGAGATGAAGCTTTAATGGCACATGATGAAGTGGCCACGACACAGCCGGCAGAGCGGGTTGAGTTGTTGAAAATGGCTCTTGAAGCTACAGGAATTGGACAGTAGTCGTAGAAAAAGAACAAGGTAAATGCAATAGAGTGGAAGGACAAAATTCATCAAGAGCAAAGTCAAAAATAGAGAAGAAAAGCAGTCAACTTGGCAAGTAAAACCAAAACCTTGTCCTTTAGAAAGAACAGTAAAATAAGCAATATTTGGCAAATATGATAGAGATGGGACTAGTTATAAAACAGAGAGAATTTTTTTTTATTACAAAAGAATACTGTGGTAGCTTTTTACCAACACATTTGAAAATCTGGACAAAATGGCTGATTATTGATAAGTTACATGCAGCCAATATTTACTTCAATTTGAGTAGAGAATACAAGTAGCTTTATGAAATTAGAAAATATAATCAAAGATATACACCTTAGAAAGACATCAGTTATTTTCCAGTGTATTAAAAAAGCTAGAAGAGTTCTAATACAAAAATGAGATATGGAAATTTACCCAAAAAGTAAGTAGAAGCACATTTCTTTTAAGATCTTAAGTTCGAACTCATATTAGCAAATAGATTCCAGCAACAAATATTTAAAAAGTCATTGTGATCAAGAGGGATTTATCACCATAAAGCAGATTTTTTAAAGTAGGGGAAAGTTGGAATGAGGAAAGAAATGTCCGTATCCAATATCAAAACACTCCAAATTTCAGTAGTTTAAAAAAATGTAATAAGCTATAACAGTACATCAGTATATTATTAAAGCAGAATAGGAACCCAGGTGTATATGAGAAATAAAATATAGGGTAAATAAAGTACAGGCTGTCCTCACTGTGGAACTACAAAAATGATCATCCAAGCTGAACTGTGCAAAGTTGATCTTAATGATGATCAATGGGGAAAATATTATTGTTCTATGACCTTAAAATCTTTCTGACAAAAACACTAGAAACTTTCTTGTTGGTTGTAAAATTACAGATAGACTTAAAAAATTAGTAACTCTTCTATTTAATACAGTGCCATAAAAAACATTAGAAATATTGAGAATTAACATGTTTTATTCCATTGTAAAAAGCTTATGAGAGGGCTTCCCTGGTGGCACAGTGGTTGAGAGTCCGCCTGCTGATGCAGGGGACACGGGTTCGTGCCCCGGTCCAGGAAGATCCCACATGCCGCGGAGCAGCTGGGCCCATGAACCATGGCCACTGAGCCTGCGCGTCCGGAGCCTGTGCTCTGCAACGGGAGAGGCCACAACAGTGAGACGCCCGCGTACCGCCAAAAAAGAAAAGTAAAAAAAAAATCAAAAAACCTTATGAGACTTCTAGTTTTGAGTCCAGCATGGAAGGAGCTTGGAAGTTGCCACTCTGTCCTAACAGAAAATATCTGAACACACTGAAAAATCAATGATTCTTCTTAGATTCATTAGAGAAGTGAGGTCACAGGAAAAATCACCATGACTCAAATTGGAGAGGCACATAGCAGTTACAGAGAATAACAACTTACTGGAACAGAAACCCAAGAGCAGAAATCTCTGTGGAAAGCAGTAGTGAGGTAGGAAAACCTGAACTGTATTTGACAGATTGCTGGAGGCTTGTGTGGAGAAGTCTGTGAGGTAAAAACTCCAGGGAAGCCCCTATCCTTTTGTGAGTTTTGTCTCTTGAGCTCTACCAGGTTGTGACCACCAGGTGAAGGTGAAAGGAAAATCCCCTTGGAATTCTGGCAGGGGGAAGGTGAAAGGAGCAATTTTGAAATACACCAGAGCATTCTGCTCTTCTTCATAAGGCCTGCCCTCAGGAGAAACTGTTTTACCAGAGGCCTAACCTATGGGGATTTATCAGAGCCTAACTGACCTGGGGGAAGGGAAATATCCTACCCTGACCCCTGCCGGCCTTTGTGTTTCACCTAAGGTGAGCGAAAATACTGAGAGGCACTTGTGACATTCATAGCTAAGGAGCACATGCTCATTACAAGACTGAGACCTAATCATAAGACTAGGTATGCTTCTATAACACCACATCTCTAAAGGACTATGGACTGCAGTGAATTTCACCAGTACATTGTGTCTGGATTTTCAAGGAAGAGAAAAGCGAGTCATATAAAATGCTTGATTAAAACCAGAAGTGGCAGAAAAAGAGTGGAATGTAAAAAAGGAACAGAGAACAATGGCAATAAATATGAAACAGTAACAAATATGGTGGATGTTAAGTCAGTGACATCAAGAATCATTCTAAATACCAATGGTGTAAATACACCAGTTAAAAGACAGAGATTGTCAGCATCGATAAACAAGATCCAAATATAAGAAATCTACTTTAAATATGAAGGAATGTATAGCTTAAAAGTAAAGGGTTGGGGAAAGCTGCATCATGCTAACACTAATTAAAAGAAAGTTTGAGAAGCTGTCTCAATTTCAGACAAAGTAGAGTTAAGAGCAAAGGAAATCATCAGGCACAAAGAGGGCATTATCATTCCATAGTGGTAAAGGGGTCGGTTCTCCAAGAGACATCACAGTTCTTCATGTTTATGTGCCTGTCACCAAAGCATCAAAATTCGTGATACAACAACGGATAGAACTGCAAGGAGAAAGAGATAAATCCACTATCATAGTTGGAGGTTTTTATACCCCTCTATCATAAATGGACAAATCTATCAGGCAGAAGGTCAGTACAGACAGAGCTGAATTTAACAACACCATCGACCAAATGGGTATGATAAACATGTACAGACTACTTCATCCAACAACAGCAGAATACACATTGTCTCAAGCTCACATGAAGTATACACCAAGACAGACCACATTCTGGGCCATAAAACACACTCTAATAAATTTGAAACATCAGAAATCATATAAGGTCTGTTCTCAGACTGCAGTGAGGTGAAAATGGAAATCAGTAACAAAAACAAAGCTGGAAAATTCCAAAATACTTGAAGATTAAATGGTTCATTTCGAAACAATACATGGATCCTGCTGTCTGTATGAGAACTGAATAACATGCACAATGGCCAAGCACCTACAGACTTTGAAAGAAGTGACCTGATTGTTCACTGATCATGATACACATCTGTTATATCCCTGGTGATTTGTGGAGTTAAGAACTAGCTGTGAAGTTTGTACTTTATGCCCTTCCTCACAGTTAATATGGCAGTAACTGAAATTTGATGGTTTTGTTGGGGTCCTGGGATTATTTAACTAAATCATGGTAACTGAAATTCATGCATGGGCGAACCGTTCAGAGCGAGGGCTGCATGTGCAGCATACATTTGGTAATGTTCCATTGCAAGAAACAAATACCTACAAGAATGTAAAATAGGATGAGAAATCAAATTCTTGTTATGAGGAAGTCTGTCCCTAAGCAGAACATGAAACTGAGATATCATAAAGAAGAAGGAGAGTTGATTTGACTTCATAAAAATTAAAGAATTCTGCACAGCAAAAGGCAACCCAAACATAAAGATAACTGACAAACAAGGAAACATAATATAAATATTTGACCATGGAATTGGCCAACATTTCCTTTTCTTCACAATGGTATGAGGAGGGGAACTCTCAGTGAGGCAAACCTCATGAATCAATAGAGGAGAGGTTAGACTAAAGTCCTCATATGGTGTGGATTTAATTTTATGGAATGCAGAGTACCTGCCAACAGAAAATGGAGTATTACCAGTCTTATCCAGATCCTTGGCAATGCAAGTAGAGAAACCTCGAGTAACTAGATGATAGATGAATCTCTTTTCTGTTCTAAAAGAGGAGGAGAACAATGAACAGAATGTCTGTTTCTCCAGGGCAGAAATCCAATATTGTCTCTGTAGCACTGAGCTTTTCAAAACATGGAAACGCACAGTCTTTAGCAAATCACTCTTAAACAATCAAGGGGGAAAGACATGGAAAGGCTAATGAATGTGCCAATTACCTTTGTAGCCCTGACTGTTGAAAATAGTGGTGATGGGAAATATGTGATGCCACGTATGTGAAACTTAAAGAGCACAGAGATTCCAATGGAGTAGAGTAGGGAAGAATGCCTCTGATAACCCACCCAAGGTGAATTATTTATAGTCTCAACTGGGAAATGCTGATTAGGAAATGAGAGGATACAGACAAGAGCAGCTCCTGCCTAAATACGTCCAATACTCCTAAGGAATCCCGCGGACGACTGTGTCAGAGCGGAGGTGACAAAGGGAGTAGAGTAAGCTCAGAGGTCATGCCCTTGTCAGATAGCATACGGAGAGCATTACTGCTTCTCAGCAAAGCATTACTGATCCTCAGAAAAATGCACTGTGACTGTGTCTAAAACTTGACTGGAATTTTCCATAGATGTGTGATACTGGATTTGGGTTTGCAGCTGCACTTGCCAAATCACCTTTGCAAAGCACAGTAGGTCACAGCCAGGAGAGCAAAGGCTGCTCCGCTCTTTCTCAAGCAGAAAAGGATTTTAGACGTGCCCAGTTGTGTCCCACCAAAGATGGGGATAGCAGATTACGAATTAGTGATTAGTACAGTATCTGTGATCCCTGGGCTAATTTCCATCTTGAAGCTGGGATATAAAGACTCAGGTGTTGGGTGATGAGCCACAAGCCCTCTGAACAGGTGCATAATCAGGACTGGATAGGATGCATTCAGGCCTGGGCATCTGGCATCTGGTACCAGCCCTTTTTTTTGGCAGGTTGCCTTTAGACATGTCCCTGACACATTTGCGTCTGTAGCTTTTCGATCTTGTTGTCTGGTGGTTTAAATACCTAAAATGGTGCTAACACTATTTGGTGGCATATTTTATTTTAAAAAACCTTCCATTACTCCGTGCACATCAAACAGTAAATGCTTTCTCTTAGTAAACCTGCATAACAATTTTCTGAACTCTTCTGCTCTGGGTAAGAGTCACAAATACACCAGGTAAATAAAGTGAAAGATGAGACAGTACATAGTGTTTTATTCAATTGGCTCTTGATACCTAAGTGTGACTCTTAACCAAGGATTATGCAGTAGTTAAGGACACAGATGAAAGTTGTTTAGAGTGTGTCCTAAAGTCTCACTGGTAGAATTTATATCTCTACGCTGGAAGTTGTAGACCCGAGACAGATTGCTTCCCTAAACTTCATTTCCTGCATCTGAGAAAGATAATAGTATCTACCTTGACTGAATAATACCATTGCCCCCAAATGTCCACATTCTAATCCCCAGAACCTGTGAATGTCACCTTTAATGGCAGAAGGGATTTTGCCAATGGGATGAAAGTAAGGGTCTTGGGATGGGGAGATTTTCCTGGACTACCTGGATGGGCTGAAATGTAACCACTGGTGTTCTCGTGAGAGAGAGGCAGAGGGAATGTTTACTCCAAAGAGAATGTGATGATGAAGTGGGGGTTGGATTGATGTGGCCAGAAGTCAAGGAATGCTGGCAAGGAAACAGATTCTCCCTAGAGCCTCTGGAAGGAGGATGGATGGGCCTGTCAACTCCTAGTTTCAGCCCAGGGAAACTGGTTTTGGCCCTCTGTCTTCCAGAACCATAAGAAAATAAGTGTGTTTTGTTTTACGCAAGCTCATTTGTAGTAATTTGTTACAGCAGCCATAGGGAACTAATGCGTACCTCTAGGAACTATTTCTCCAATTAAAATGTGTGGCTGGAAACACACTTAGTGGCATGTCTGACACACAGTAGTTATGCTACCGTAGGTTGTTCTTGGAAACTGGAGCCGTGGTTTTGAGGGATCATCAAAACCAGTACAATGGTTGCCATGTTTCTCCTTGTTCATCCTGGTGACAAACCTTTAGAGAGAGCTTCATCCTTTCCCACAGGAACCCCACCCCTGTTACTTAGAGGGAAGAAGTTATGTCTCACTTAAGGCACCTTCTTCTTTTCCTTTCTACTTTTTTTTTCATTAATCTTCATCCAAGTGGCCTGTCTAAATTTTAAAGGAAACAAAACCATTTCTCAGTGGATTCAGATACTACCCCAAGTTAATATACCAACCAAGTTCTTGTTCTTCCGGTTCACATCACTAGAAATTTCTGAGCCTAAATCCTCTTTAGTTTCTAGGATCACTCATTTTCTCGCTTCTCCCTTCTCCTTTTAGTTCAGTCTTGTCAATTTAGTCCCTTCCCTAAACACAACTTATAATAAGGTGACACAGCAAAGTGATGAAAGTTTAGACGGTCTGGTTTTAATCCTGGGTTTTTGCCACCTACTTATTGTGTGGCATTAGACAAGCTTTTCAACCTCTCTGGGCCTCAGTTTCCTCCAAAAAAGGTGAATATTACGAATAATACCTACCTATAGGGTTGCCATTATGAGGAATATGTGGGTTAATATTTGGTAAGAACTTAGAATAGTACTTGTTATAGTCCAAGCACTACAGTTGTGCTTATTAATAATAAATGCAATTCCAAGAGTATAACTTACTCAACTTTCTGTCATAACTTTGAGATATTTATTTGGTGTAATCAATAAGATCGTGTTTCAAGGGAAACAGAAAAGTATTTTTGAGCGATTGTCCACGTGGCTAGCTTAGATATTTCACCACAGTCAGTGTTTCCAAGTGTCTATACAACAGCCTGGGCGAGCCCTGTAGCAAACTTGAAATTGATGGAGCTCGTGTTTTGAACCCTTTATCTCAATGTCCCCCCCAACCCCAACCAATCCCCATATCTTTAGACATAAACTTTCATTTGTCCTCTGTCTTGTGAAAACCTACTTCTAAGAAAGTCTCTGATCCTCCAACTTAGCGTGAATTTAAGACAAAAGTACTATTTACCTCAGAGAGACAACTTTTCAAGAGTGGTTTTGTTTGGTTCGGTTTTTCTGTCTCTCCCAGCTCCTCAACACTGGACAAATCCAGGAGGTGCGTATTATGGCTCTACCACTTAGCACCTGTGGGATTCTCCGAGCCTCGGTTTTCCTAGCTGGGAAGGGCATCTGAAAACCATCTGGATTTCAACCAGTACTCCAGGTAATTCTGAGGCAGGTAGTCCTTATTCCATATTGAGCCAAATACTGGTTTAGGCCATCAGTGAGATCTCACCAAGGGTCTCGTATATCTTGTAAGATTGAAAATTTTGTATGGCACTACTTCAGGCTAAAACTCTGGTCAGTAATAAGCAGGGTATTTTCCCTGTATGTGTCTCTCAAGAATTAGAGAAAGTTCCTGTCCTGGGCCTGCTGAGAGGACCACGCCCAGGTCTGTCTCAGGTAAAGTGTGAACTGCTGGTCAGGCAGCCTCACTACATCACATCAACCTGGGTTCACGGCAGTGATTGGCTCAGGGAGGGCCTGGGCAGTCTCATAACAGTCAAGGGCTGTTTCTGGATCTCTAAAAGGAAAATATTTAGGACAAGAAAGACATGCATCCGTGAGTCTGAAATTCTCAAATCTTCCCCAAGCCACCTTCTAATTCTTGAGAGACATATGCAGGGAAAATACCTGCTTATTACTAATCAGAGTTTTATAGCCTGAAGTGCCTTAAAAATTTTTAATCTTCCAAGATACATGAGGCCCCCTTGGTGAAATCTCACTGATGGCCTAGAGCAGTATTTGGCTCAATATGGAATAAGGACTACCTGCCTCATAATAACCTGGAGTGCCAGTTGAAATCCAGATGGTTAGCTCTCCCACAAAGCAAGGAAATTAGGATGATGAGGCCAGAATTATGCATTTTCCATAATTAGTAATTAGTCATTATTTCTGGCCTAGCCTAAAAGCAAGTTGGTCCCCTTTCTTTTAAGATCTTATCCTTACTTTGGTCTTACAGCTTCCAAACTGAGAGGAGAGGGAGAAGCATTCTGGCAAAGGATGGGACCCAGCCAAGGAAATGATACTGAATTTGAAAATTAAAAAAATAATTTATTATGGGCAAATAGCGCAGGGAGAAAAAACGAAGGTGGGTTAAATTTTAGGAGAAGTAATGAAATCTTGTGAGAAGATAGTAGTTGAAGTAAAAAGCAAACTAAAATATAGCATGAGTTTAAATAATTGATAATGACAGAAGTAGGGGTGTCATACCTAGAGAGAAGAAAATACAGTCCTACCATTCTCTTGTCCCCAGGACTGAGCAGAACTTAAATAGTTAATATAACTTATTGGTTTTCAACCCTTGTTGTCAACCTGTAGATAAAACACAGGAATCTTTGCTGTGATTTCATAAGAAAATGTGAATGTGATCCGTACAGACAAATGAAACAAACATGGTATTGACAGAAGGTGAGTTGTACAACCGTAGAGGAAAGACAGAGAGCTGTGGGTGCGCAAATAGTGTCATGCAGAAAGAAAATGATGAGATTAGGGGGAAAGTTGATACCATAAGAAAGTTGATAGTATAGCTAATATTTCTGGAGAGCTTCTGCATGTTGGATACTAAAGACTGCAAATGCCTTATTATTATTTGCATCGTCATGAGCAACTCCGTGTGATGGGTATCATCTATTTCCTCGGTTTACTGGTGAGGAAACAGAGGCCCAGAAAGGTTATATAAATTACTCAGGATTGCAGAGCTAATTAACTGAGGAAGAAAGCTTCCAAGCCAGGTGGTCCATGTCCAGATCCAGTGCTTTTAGCTACTATGCTACCACTTCTCCCATCAATAAAGCTAGGAAAACTACATGAAGTTACAAAAGAGAAGTAGTATGAGTAATGACATGAATATGATGTATTGGAAAAGAAGAGTGATGAGTAGTAATGGGGGTAGGAGTTTATCTTCCTCCTTCACGTTAGGGTGTTAAAATGGATCTAAAATGGATATAGCAGGATAAACATAATGTTTAGAATTATGGGGGTGACATTGAAGTAGTGAAAACCTGTCTCTGGAGAGGGGAACTGGGGTTAGACGGGTTGAATTTCACTATTATTTGAGTTGCTATCATGTTCATGTATTATTTTCATAAAAAATACTTTTATTATTTATTTAGAAATAACTTCCCTGGTAATATGGCCAGGCACCACAGACAGAAGGTGTGGAACTATTAGAAGCAACCTGGATATCAACCCTGCTTCTGGGAGGCAGTTCTGACTACAAGGGCAGGAGATTCTCTGAAGCCAGGTAGCAGGAGTTTTTTTGTTTTTTGTTTTAACATCTTTATTGGAGTATAGTTGCTTTACAATGGTGTGTTAGTTTCTGTTTTATAACAAAGTGAATCAGCTATACATATACATATATCCCCATATCCCCTCCCTCTTGCGTCTCCCTCCCACCCTCCCTATCCCACCCCTCTAGGTGGTCAGAAAACCCTGAGCTGATCTCCCTGTACTATGTGGCTGCTTCCCACTAGCTATCTATTTTACATTTGGTAGTGTATATATGTCCATGCCACTCTCTCACTTTGTCCCAGCTTCCCCTTCCCCCTCCCCGTAGAGACGTCTGCATCTTTATTCCTGTCCTGCCCCAGCAATCCCACTACTGGGCATATGCCCTAAGAGAACCATAATTCAAAAAGAGTCATGTACCAATATGTTCATTGCTGCTCTATTTACAATAGCCGGGACATGGAAGCAACCTAAGTGTCCATCAACAGATGAATGGATAAGGAAGATGTGGCACATATATACAATGGAATATTGCTGAACCTTAAAAAGAAATGTAATTGAGTTATTTGTAGTGAGGTGGATGGACCTAGAGTCTGTCATATAGAGTGAAGTAAGTCAGAAAGAGAAAAACAAATACCGTATGCTAACAGGTATATATGGAATCTCAAAAAAGAAAACAAACAAAAAAGGTTCGGGAGCAGGAGTTTTGATCCTCTGGAACTGTAACAAACAACTCGGAGTAAATGAATCAGGTGCCTGAGTGCCTGGAGGAGTCTGGAAGCCTCTCTGTGATGGTGTTCTTTGTTTTTACAGGTCTAATCTCATAAATGTTGCACTAGGCTCAGTGCTGTGCATTTTTAGGCTGAGTTATATTTTTCCACGTGTGTACTTCATAAAAGTAAGCGCTTTTATGCTCCCTTTAAAAAGGGGATCTCCCAGCTGAATTGCCAAGTGAAAGCTTTCTAAGGAATTCATTAAGCATACAGATATGTGCAGTATCTCCATCTGTCATTGAAGTGAGTATGAATGTATGTATGTATATCTATCTATCTATCTGTTTATCTATCTATCATCTATCAATCATTATCTCCCTGTTTACCTATCTGTATCAGTCTGCTTAGGCTGCTATAACAAAATATCATAGACTGAGTGGTTTAAACAACAGAAGTTTCACACAGTTCTAGAGTCTTGGAAGTCCAAGATCAAGGCAAATCCAGTTCCTGGTGAATCCTCCTTTATTGGCTTGTAGAGGGCCACATTCTTGCTGTCTCTTCACATGGTGGAGAGGGAAAACTCTGGTGTGTCTTCCTCTTCTTATAAGAGCTAATCACATCATGGCAGCTTCATCCTCATGACCTCTTCTAAACCTAATTACCTCCTAAAGGCCCCACCTCCTAATTCCATCATACATAAGGGGATAGGGTTTCAACATATGAATTTGGTGGGTGGGTGGGCACAGAAATTCAGTCCTTAACTCTGTTTATCTATCTGTGTATCTATCTGGGAATCTATCTATCTATCTATGTATCTATCTTTGTATCTCTCTCTCTCTCTCTCTCTCGCTCGCTCTCACTCTCACTCTCGCTCGCTCTCACTCTCGCTCTTGCTATCTCTCTACCAGCTCTCTATCTATGTATCTATGTATCTATCTATCTTTGTACTTCTCTCTCTCTCTATCTCTCTACCATCTCTCTATCTATGTATCTATCTTTGTATCTATCTATATCTACCTGTCTATCCATCTATCCTTATGTAAAGAACAGTAACAATGCCTTATATGTCACTTCCCTACATTATTTTATCCTTCCAAAACTCTTGAGAGGTCAATAGGCCACAGGAAAAGCACTGAGTCCACTTAAACACTTGAAGGTTGAATTAACTGTTTGTGATCACTCAATCAGTAAATGGTGTGCATGGAATTCCACACACATCTTCTCTGTCCTCCTTTCCTCCTTCCCTCCCTCCTACTTGCTGACTCTATTCCAGACACATTATTTACTAACTCTTCCCTGAGGACACTGGCATCCTTCCTCTGGGCCTTGCAGAGGTTATTCCCATGATCTGGAATGCTTTTCCCTCAGATGTCTGACTCATCTGCCTCTCTCTAGACTGTTCAGATTCCACCTTCCCAGTAAGACTTATCCTGTCTACCGTTTGAGTTGAAAGCCTTGCTTCACTCTGCCCACAATCTCATCTCACCATATACTGCTTAATCTCCATAGCATTTATTACTGGCGGACCTACCAGATAAAGCACATGGGTTTCTGTTCTCCCCTCCACAGACTCAGGAATTTTGCCATTATGAAACCTAGTGGAGGCCCAGCAGAACTCTAGGGTCAGCCAGAACTGGGCACAATTATAACTCTTGTGATATGATATTTTAGTGGATTAGCTCAGAGCCAAGCCAGTTATTAAAGAGGATCTTTTCTGCTATTTTAAGCAGCTTGGTACATTTGAGGTCAACTTAAATTTTCCATAATTACAGAGCAGGTACGAACTCTTCCTTTGTTTCTCCAGACACATGAACCTGGATGCCAAATCCATCCTCTCTGGGTGTAGTGGGAATGTATGAAGATGACTGGCCTAAGTCTCAATTGAATAAAAAGATGCCCCAAAAGACATTTCAGCATTATCGAAGAGTACAATCATAAAGTGTGGTTCCTTATCACACATCAGGGATTATCTAGCCTCCAGTGTGGGTTTTTTTTTTTTTTTGCAGTAAAAATGTGTCATTTTATATTTTAAATTTGCATTATGAAAATAAGTCTGTACACGAAGTAATGCGTATTGAATGAATATGAATCATGTAAATTTGGTCATGGCATTTAAAGTTGGCCTTGGCTTTGAATTATTTTTAAATTCATAGAAAATATTGAACTTCTAATAAAATAAATAAAACATTTTAATAATTGATATTAATAATCAACTTCAAAATTAAATTTCTTTGTCTGCATTTTCTGTTCAATTTTAAAAGAGAAGTCGCTTTCAGTAGTGTTCCAAAGTGAGTGATCACACCTTCTATGATATGAAAAGAGATCCGATTGCCATTAGCTGTTCTTAAGTGCTGAACATAACTGAGAGAAATTTTAACAAGACACTCTCTGTCACTGGCAGGAAATCGATCTCCGTCCTTTGCGGGGGCAGTCCCGAGCTCGTGTTTTAATGGACGCAAATGCAAACCGTGGTTCTCACATGACTTTCTGAAGAGCCCCTGCATCAGGCCCAGGTACCTTGAGTGGACTAAGTCTCACTTTACGGCAGTGGCATCAGATGGTGGCTACAGAAGGTTGCCAACGTCCCTTTGTGCTCTTACAGGCTCTGCAGACCTGGGGACGAAAGGACCAAGGAACTGTGCCCTCAGGAATCCCAAGTGACTGGAGGGACACAGCGTCAGGGCCCCAGGCAGTGTCGCCCACTATTCAGGAGGTGGGTGGAGGCTCCGCAGCTTCAGTTCGTCCAGTCCCTTCCAGTATTTAAAATTGTTGTCAAGATGCTGCATTAACTCAGGCAGGTCTACAAAGGTGTCCCAAGCAACAAACATGTCTGTGATGAAATAGTCAATGAAAGAGACTTGGGATTTGGGGATGCTGCAGGTATTTCTGTCAAAAACTGGCATCACCACAGGCAAGTCCTGTCGCTTCTCTTCATCAGTCTGAGAAAAACATTCTTCTGAGATACGTGCGGCCCACTCGATGCCCTTTTCCAGCATGTTCCCAAATGCTGGGATGGTGCCTGCCCCTCCTACTGCAGCAGCCTTGCTGTGGTAGGTAGATGGCACGTTGTCTGGCCCAAAGTAGGAAGAGAAGCGGTGCTGGGTGCCCCACTTAGTCCTGCCCGAAAGTTAAGTGGTCTGGATGCCTCTGAATGAGTGAGGCCTGGGGCTGACACACCAACTCCAAGGCTCCCACCGGCCGTAGGGGTTGCAGGTCACATGAACAGTGGGCCCGGTGTGGTGTAGGCAAAGAGCGAGCTACCGTCCCTGTACTGGGCATCCTGGTTCCAACTCCAAAGCCAGTAGCAATGGACACAGCCCTGGGGAGAATGCCTGGGTTGTCGTCAAAGGCCCGCTGCATGTTGCTGGTGGTGGCGAATAGGGAAGAGGGCAAAGCTGACTGCAGGAGGCTGACTCGCGGTGGCTAGGCTGCAGGAGCGGCTAGGACTTCATCTTGTGCTGAGGCTGCTGGGTTTTCCAATACAAAATACTGGTTAGGCCTCTGCCCATCATTGTGCCCCAGTTTGGCCTGAGACGGGAGGCCTGGGTGCGAGGAAGCTTGAAGTGTTGGGCTATCTGTTGGTCGCATTGCAGGTAAATGTGT
The DNA here is from genome assembly GCF_964341445.2 of Mesoplodon mirus. Lineage (NCBI taxonomy): Eukaryota > Metazoa > Chordata > Mammalia > Artiodactyla > Ziphiidae > Mesoplodon > Mesoplodon mirus. Next base: position 68,820 of record NW_028294941.1, on the reverse strand, counting down.
CGAGGCATAGACTGAGGCTACCAATGGGTGGTGTGTTCCCAGACTAGGAACAGCCCAGTGAAATGGCTATTAGTTCTGCCAGGAGACAGGGGCAGATTGGAAAATGACAGCTTGGGAAGGAGGTGTGGTGTCCATAGGTTCACTGGCAGAGCTTCTGCCTCCTGAAGCCGTAAGTGGGGGGCTGGGAAAACAGGAGCCGAATGGAAAATGACAGCCTGGGAAGGAGGTGTGTTGTCCATAGGTTCAGTGTCAGAGGTTCTGCCTGTTCAAGCCGAAATGGGGGGCTGGGGAAAAGAGGAGCACAGTGGAAAATGACAACCTGGGAAGGAGGTGTGTGATCCATAGGTTTAGTGTCAGAGCTTCTGCCTGCTGAAGCTGTAAATAGAGGGCTGGGGAAAACAGGATCCGAATAGAAAATGACAGCCTGGGAAGGGGGTGCATTGTCCATAGGCTCAGTGTCAGAGTTTCTGCCTCCTGAAGCTAAAATGGGGGGCTGGGGAAAACAGGACCCCAATGGAAAATGACAGCCTTAGAAGGAGGTGTGTTGTCCATAGGTTCAGTGTACGAGCTCCTGCCTGCTGAAGCAGGAAATGGGGGGCTGAGGAAAACAAGAGCCAAATGGAAATTGAAAGCCTGTGAAACAGGTGTATTGTCCATAGGTTCAGTGTCAGAGCTTCTGCCTGCTGAAGCAGTAAACGGGGGGGGGGGGCTAGAGAAAACAGGAACCTAATGCAAAATCACAGCTTGGGAAGGAGCTGAGTTGTCCATAGGCTCTTTGTCAGAGCTTCTGCCTGCTGAAGCCATAAATAGGGGTCTGGGAAAACAGGAACCTAATGGAAAATGACAACTTGGAAATGAGGTGTGCTGTCCATAGGTTCACTGTCACAGCTTCTGCCTGCTGAAGCCGTAAATGGGGGGCTGGGGAAAACAAACGTCAAATGGAAAATGACAGCCTAGGAAGGAGGTGTGGTGTCCATAGGTTCAGTGTCAGAGCTTCTGCTTGTTGAAGCCGTAAATGGGGGGCTGGGGAATACAGAAGCCAAATGGAAAATGACAGCCTGAGAAGGAGGTCTGTTTTTCATAGGTTCAGTGTCAGAGCTTCTGCATACTGAATCCGTAAGTGAGGGGCTGATGAAAATAGGAGCCGACTGGAAAATGACAGACTGGAAGGAGGTGTGGTGTCCATAGATTCAGTGTCACAGCTACTGCCCTCTGAGCTATGATTGGGGGGCTGGCGAAAACAGGAGCTGAATGAAAATGACATCCTGGGAAGGAGGTGTGGTGTCCATAGGTTCCGTGTCAAAGTTTCTGTATGCTGAAGCCATAAATGGGGGGCTGTGGAAAACAGGAGCCCAATGTAAGAAGACAGCCTGGGAAGGAGGTGTGTTGTCCATAGGTTCAGTATCAGACCTTATGCCTGCTGAAGCCGTAAATGGGGGGCTGGGGTAAACAGTAACCGAATGGAAAATAACAGCTTGGGAATGAGGTGTGTTGTCCATAGGTTCAGTGTGGGAGATTCTGCCTGCTGAAGCCGTAAGTTGGCGTTGGGGAAAACAGAAACCGAGTGGTAAATGATAGCCTGGGAAGGAGGTGTGTTATCCACAGTTTCAGTGTCAGAGCTTCTGCCTGCCGAAGCCGTAAATGGGCGGCTGGGGAAAACTGGACCGTAATGGAAAATGACAGCTTGGGAATGAGGTGTGTTGTCCATAGGTTCAGTGTCAGAGCTTCTGCCTGCTGAAGCCCTGAATAGGTGGCTGGGGAAAAGAGGAGCTAGATGGAAAATGACAGCCTGGGAAGGAGGTGTGTCTTCCGTAGGTTCAGCATCAGAGCTTCTGCCTACTGAATCCTTAAAGGTGGGTCTGGTGAAAACAGGAGACGATTGGAAAATGACAGCCTGGCTAGGAGGTGTGTTTTCCATAGGTTCAGTGTCAGAACTTCTGCCTGCTGAAGCGGTAAATGGGGGGCTGGGGAAAACAGGAGCCGACTGGGAAATGACAGCCTGGAAGGAGGTGTGTTGTCCATAGGTTCAGTGTCACAGCTACTGCCCTCTGAGCCATAAATGGGGGACTGGGGAAAACAGGAGCTGAATGAAAATGACATCCTGGGAAGGAGGTGTGGTGTCCATAGGTTCAGTGTCAAAGCTTCTGTTGGCTGAAGGCATAAATGCGGGACTAAGAAAACAGGAGTCGAATGACAAATGACAACCTGGGAAGGAGGTATGTTGTCCATAGGGTTAGTGTCAGAGCTTCTGCCTCCTGAAGCCTTAAATGTGGGGCTGGTGAGAACAGGAGCTGAGTGGAACATGACAGCCTGGGAAGGAGGTGTGTTGTTCATAGGTTCAGTGTCAGAGGTTCTGCCCGCTAAAGCCATAAATGGGGGCCTGGGGAAATCAGGAGCCTAAGGGAAAATGACAGCCATGAGGGAGGGCTGATAGTCATAGATTCAGTGTCGGAGTCTCTGCCTGCTGAAGCCATAAATGTGGGGAGTGGGAAAACAGGAGCCGAAAGGAAAATGACATCCTGGGAGGGAGGTGTGTTGTCCATAGGTTCAGTGTCAGAGCATTACCTGCTAAAGCCGGAAATGTTGGTCTGGGGAAAACAGGAGCCGAATGAAAAATGACAGCGTGGAAGCAGGTGTGTTGTCCGTAGGTTCAGTGTCAGACAGAGCTTCAGCCTGCTGAAGCTGTAAATGGGGGGGCTTAGGAAAACAGGAGCCGAAGGTTAAATGACAGCCTGGGAAGGAGGTGTGTTGTCCGTAGTTTCAGTGTCAGAGCTTCTGCCTGTTGAAGACATAAATGGGGCGCTGGGAAAAACAGGAGCCGACTGGAAGATGACAGCCTGTGGAGGAGTTGTGTTCATAGGTTCAGTTTCAGAGCTCATGCCTGCTGACACCATAAATGGGAGACTGGGGAAAACAGGAGCCAAATGGACAATGACAGCCTTTGAAGGAGGTGTGTTGTCCATAGATTCACTGTCAGAGCTTCTGCCTCCTGAAGCCGTAAATGCGGGACTGGTGAAAACAAGAGCCTAGTGGAACATGACACTCTAGGAAGGAGGTGTGTTGTGCATAGGTTCCGTGTCGAGGATCTGACTGCTGAAGCCATAAATGGGGGGCTGGGGAAAACAGGAGCCAAATGGAAATTGAAAGCCTGGGAAAGAGGTGTGTTGTCCATAGGTTCAGTGTCAGAGCTTCTGCCTGCTGAAGCCGTAAATGGGGGCTAGAGAAAACAGGAACCTAATAGCAAATGACTGCTAGGGAAGGAGGTGTGTTGTCCATAGGTTCCGTTTCAGAGCTTCTGCCTGCTGGAGCCGTAAATGGGAGTCTGGGGAAAACAAGAGATGAATAGAAAATTACATCCTGTGAAGGAGGTGTGGTGTCCATAGGTTCAGTGTCAGAGCTTCTGCCTGCTGAAGCCGTAAATGGGGGGCTGGGAAAGCAGGTGCTGAATGCAAAATGACAGCCTAGGATGTAGGTGTGTTGTCCGTAGGTTCAGTGTCAGAACTTCTGTCTGCTGAAGCCGGAAATGGGGGGCTGGAGGAAACAGGAGACAAATGGAAGAAGACAACCTGAGAATGAGGTGTATTGTCCATGGGTTCAGTGTCAGAGCTTTTGCCTGCTGAAGCCGTAAATTGGGGGGCTGGGGAAAGCAGGGCCTTAATGGAAAATGACAGCATGGGAAGGAGGTTTGGTGTCTATAGGTTCAGTGTCACAGCTTCTGCCTGCTGAAGTCGTAAATGGGGGGCAGGGGTGATCAGGAGCCAAAGGGAAATTGAAAGCCTGGGAAAGAGGTGTGTTGTCATAGGTTCAGTGTGAGAGCTTCTGCGTACTGAATCCTTAAATGTGGGTCTGGTGAAAACAGGAGACGAGTGGAAAATGATAGCCTGGCTAGGAGGTATGTTGTCCATAGGTTCAGTTTCAGAACTTCTGCCTGCTGAAGCGGTAAATGGGGGGCTGGGGAAAACAGGAGCCAAATGGAAAATGACAGGCTGGGAGGAGGTGTGTTGTCCGTAGGTTCAGTGTCAGAGCTTCTGCCTACTGAATCCTTAAAGGTGGGTCTGGTGAAAACAGGAGACGATTGGAAAATGATAGCCTGGCTAGGAGGTGAGATGTGTTGTCCATAGGTTCAGTTTCAGAACTTCTGCCTGCTGAAGCGGTAAATGGGGGGCTGGGGAAAACAGGAGCTGAATGGAAAATGACAGCCTGGAAGGAGGTGTGGTGTCCATAGGTTCAGTGTCACAGCTCCTGCCCTCGGAGCCATAAATGGGGGACTGGGGACAACAGGAGCTGAATGAAAATGACATCCTGGGAAGGAGGTGTGTTGTCCCTAGGTTCAGTGTCAAAGCTTCTGTTGGCTGAAGGCATAAATGGGGGACTGAGAAAACAGGAGTCGAATGAAAAATGACAACCTGGGAAGGAGGTATGTTGTCTATAGGTTCTTCGTGAGAGCTTTTCCTGCTGAAGCCATAAATGGGGGGCTAGGAAAACAGGAGCTGAATGGAAAATGACAGCCTGGGAAGGAGTTTTGTTGTCTATAGGTTCAGTGTCAGAGCTTCTGCCTGCTGAATCTGTAAAGGTGGGGCTGGTGAAAACAGGAGCCGAGTGGAAAAATGAATGCCTGGAAGGAGGTGTGGTGTCCATAGGTTCAGTGTCAGAGTTTCTGCCTGCTGAAGCCGTAAATGGGGGACTGGCAGAAACAGGAGACCAATGTAAGAAGACAGCCTGAGAAGGAGGTGTGTTGTCCATAGGTTCAGTGTCAGAGCTTCTGCCTGCTGAAGCCGTAAATGGGGGGCAGGGGTGATCAGGAGTCATGGAAAATGACAGCCTGGGATGGCAGTGCGTTGTCCATAGCTTCAGTGTCAGCGCTTCTGCCTGCTGAAGCTGTAAATAGAGGGCTGTGGAAAATAGGAGCCAAATAGAAAATGACAGCGTTGGAAAGGGCTGTGGTGTCCATAACTGCAGTGTCAGACTTTCTGCCTCCTGAAGCTGGAAATGGGGGGCTGGGGAAAACAGGAGCCCAATGGAAATTGACAGCCTCTGAAGGAGGTGTGTTTTTCATAGGTTTAATATCAGAACTTCTGCCTGCTGATGCCTAAATGGGGGCCACGGGAAAACAGGGGCCGAACAGAAAATGACAGCCTGTGAAGGAGGTGTGGTGTTCATAGGTTCAGTGTCAGAGCTTCTGCCCTTTGCAGCTGTAAAGGGGGCATTGGAAAAACAGGACCGGAATGGAACATGACAGCCTGGGAAGGAGGTGTGTTATCCATAGGTTCAGTGTCAGAGCTTCTGCCTGCTTTAAGCCTTAAATTGGGGGCTGGGAAAATTAGAGCTGAATGGAAAATGACAGCCTGGGAAGAGGTGTGTTGTCCATAGGTTCAGTGTCTGAGCATCTGCCTGCTGAAGCTGGAAATGGGGGGTTGTGGAAAACGGGAGCCGAATGGAAAATGACAGCCTGGGAAGGATGTGTTGTGTCTATAGTTTCAGCGTCAGAACTTCTGCCTGATGAAACCCGTAAATGGGGGGCTGGGGAGAACAGGAGCCAAATGGAAAATGACAGCCTGGGAAGGCGGTGTGTTGTCCATAGGATCAGTGTGCGAGCTACTGCCTGCTGAAGCCCTAAATGGGGCGCTGGGGAAAACAGGAGCTGGGTGGAAAATGACACCCTGGGAAGAAGGTGTGTTGTCCATAGGTTCAGTGTGGGAGCTTCTGCCTGCTGAAGCCGTAAATCGGCGTTGGGGAAAACAGCGCATGGTAAATGATAGCCTGGGAAGGAGGTTTGTTGTCCACAGTTTCAGTATCAGAGCTTATGCCTGCTGAAGCCGTAAATGGGCGGCTAGGGAAAACAGGAAGCTAATGGAAATTGACAGCTTGGGAATGAGGTGTGTTGTCCATAGGTTCAGTGTCAGCGCTTCTGCTGGCTGAAGCCCTAAATGGGTGGCTGGGGAAAAGAGGGGCCCGATGGAAAATGACAGCCTGGGAAGGAGGTGTGTTGTCCATAGGTTCAGTGTCACAGCTACTGCCCTCTGAGCCATAAATGGGGGACTGGGGACAACAGGAGCTGAATGAAAATGACATCCTGGGAAGGAGGTGTGGTGTCCCTAGGTTCATTGTCATAGCTTCTGTTGGCTGAAGGCATAAATGCGGGACTGAGAAAACAGGAGTCGAATGACAAATGACAACCTGGGAAGGAGGTATGTTGCCCATAGGTTTTTTGTGAGAGCTTTTCCTGCTGAAGCTGTAAATGGGGGAATGGGAAAACAGGAGCCGAATGGAAAATGACAGCCTGGGAAGGAGATTTGTTGTCCATAGTTTCAGTGTCTGAGCTTCTGCTTGCTGAACCCAGAAATGGGGGGCTTGTGGAAACAGGAGCCAAGTGGAAAATGAGAGCCTGGAAGGAAGTGTGTTGTCCATAGGTTCACTGCCTGAGCTTCTGCCTGCTGAAGCCACAAATGGGGGGTTGGGGAAAACAGGAGCCAAATGGAAATTGAAAGCCTGGGTAAGAGGTGTGTTTTCCGTAGGTTCAGTGTCAGAGCTTCTGCCTGCTGAAGGCATAAATGGGGGCTTGAGAAAACAGGAACCTAATGGCAAATGCCTGCTTGGGAAGGAGGTGTGTTGTCCATTGGTTCCTTTCAGAGCTTCTGCCTGCTGAAGCCGTAAATGGGGGTCTGTGGAAAACAAGAGACAAATGGAAAATGAGATCCTGTGAAGGAGGTTTGGTGTCCACAGGTTCATTGTCAGAGCTTCTGCCTGCTGAACCCGGAAAAGGGGGGCTGGCGGAAACAGGAGACCAATGTAAGAAGACAGCCTGAGAAAGAGGTGTGTCGTCCATAGGTTCAGTGTCAGAGCTTTTGCCTGCTGAAGCCGTAAATGGGGGGCAGGGGTGATCAGGAGCCAAATGGAAAAGGCCCGCCTTGGAAGGAAGTGTGTTGTCTATAGCTTCAGTGTCAAAGCTTCGGCCTGCTGAAGCTATAAATAGAGGGCTGGGGAAAATAGGAGCCGAATAGAAAATGACAGCCTGGGAAGGCGGTGTGGTGTCCATAAGTTCAGTGTCAGAGTTTCTGCCTCCTGAAGCCCTAAATGGGCAACTGGGGAAAACAGGATCCTAATGGAAAATGACAGCTTGGGAATGAGGTGTGTTATCAATAGGTTCAGTGTCAAAGCTTCTGCCTGCTTAAGCCTTAAATGGGGGACTGTGAAAACGAGCCGAATGGAAAATGAGAGCCTGGAAGCAGGTGTGTTGTCCATAGGTTCATGGTCAGAACTTCTGCCTGCTGAAGCCGTAAATGGGGGGCTGGGAAAACAGTAGCCAAATGGAAAATGACAGCCTGGAAGCAGGTGTGTTCTCCATAGGTTCAGTATCTGAGCTTCTTCCTGCTGAAGCTGTAAATGGGGGGCTGTGGAAAACGGGAGCCGAATGGAAAATGACAGCCTGCAAGAGGGGTGTTCTCCATAGGTTCAGTATCTGAGCTTCGGCGTGCTGAAGCTATAAATGGGGGGCTGCGGAAAACGGGAGCCGAATGGAAAATGACAGTCTGGGAAGCAGGTTTGTTGTCCATAGTTTCAGTGTCAGAGCTTCTGCCTGCTGAAGCTGTAAATAGAGGGCTGGGGAAAATAGGAGCCAAATAGAAAATGACAGCCTGGGAAGGGGGTGTGGTTTCCATAAGTTCAGTGTCAGACTTTCTGGCTCCTGAAGCTGGAAATGGGGGGCTGGGGAAAACAGGAGCCCAATGGATAATGACAGCCTCCGAAGGAGGTGTGTTTTCCATAGGTTTAATGTCAGAGCTTCTGCCTGCTGAAGGCTAAATGGGGGCCAGGGGAAAACAGGGGCCGAAGAGAAAATGACAGCCTGCGAAGGAGGTGTGGTGTTCATAGGTTCAGTGTCAGAGCTTCTGCCTTTTGCAGCTATAAATGGGACAATGGGAAAACAGGTCCCGAATGGAAAATGACAGCCTGGGAAGGATGTGTGGTGTCTATAGTTTCAGCGTCAGAACTTCTGCCCGATGAAACCCATAAATGGGGGGCTGGGGAGAACAGGAGCCAAATGGAAAATGACAGCCTGGGAAGGCGGTGTGTTGTCCATAGAATCAGTGTGAGAGCTTCTGCCTGCTGAAGCCCTAAATGGGGTGCTGGGATAAACAGGAACTGGGTGGAAAATGACACCCTGGGAAGATGGTGTGTTGTACATAGGTTCAGTGTCAGAGCTTCTTCCTGCTGAAGCCCTAAGAGGGGGACTGTGGAAAACAGGAGCCCAATATAAAAAGACAGCTTGGGAAGGAGGTGTGTTGTCCATAGGTTCAGTATCAGAGCTTATGCCTGCTGAAGCCGTAAATGGGGTGCTAGGGAAAACTATGACCTAATGGAAAATTACAGCTTGGGAATGAGGTGTGTGGTCCATAGCTTCAGTGTGAGAGCTTGTGCCTGCTGAAGCCATAAATCGGTTTTGGGGAAAACAAAACCGAGTGGTAAATGATAGCCTGTGAAGGAGGTGCATTATCCACAGTTTCAGTGTCAGAGCTTCTGCCTGCCAAAGCCGTAAATGGGCGGCTGGGGAAAACTGGACCCTAATGGAAAATGACAGCTTGGGAATGAGGTGTGTTGTCCATAGGATCAGTGTCAGTGCTTCTGCATTCTGAAGCCCTAAATGGGTGGCTGGGGAAAAGAGGAGCTGGATGGAAAATGACAGCCTGGGAAGGGGGTGTGGTGTCCATAAGTTCAGTGTCAGAGTTTCTGCCTCCTGAAGCCATAAATGGGCAACTGGGGAAAACAGGATCCTAATGGAAAATGACGGCTTGGGGATGAGGTGTGTTGTCCATAAGTTCAGTGTCAGAGCTTCTGCCTGCTGAAGCCCTAAATGGGTGGCTGGGGAAAAGAGGAGTTAGATGGAAAATGACAGCCTGGGAAGGAGGTGTGTTTTCCGTAGGTTCAGTGTCACAGCTTCTGCCTGCTGAAGCCGGAAATGGGAGCCTGGTGGAAATAGGAGACCAATGTAAGAAGACAGCCTGAGAAGGAAGTGTGTTGTCCATAGGTTCAGTGTCAGAGCTTCGGCCTGCTGAAGCCGTAAATGGGGGGGCAGGGATGATCAGGAGCCAAATGGAAAATGACCACCTGGGAAGGATGTGTGTTGTCCATCGTTTCAGTGTCAGAGCTTCTGCCTGCTGAAGCTGTAAATAGAGGACTGGGGAAAATAGGAGCCAAATAGAAAATGACAGCGTGGGAAGGGGGTGTGGTGTCCATAAGTTCAGTGTCAGAGTTTCTGCCTCCTGGACCTGGAAATGGGGGGCTGGGGAAAACAGGAGCCCAATGGAAAATGACAGCCTCCGAAGGAGGTGTGTTTTCCATAGGTTTAATGTCAGAACGTCTGCCTGCTGAAGCCTAAATGGGGGCTAGGGTAAAACAGGGGCCTAAGAGAAAATGACAGCCTGTGAAGGAGGTGTGGTGTTCATATGTTCAGTGTCAGAGCTTCTGCCTTTTGCAGCTGTAAATGGGGCATTGGGAAAACAAGAGCCGAATGGAAAATGACAGCCTGGGAAGGAGGTGTGGTATCTATAGGTTCAGTATGAAAGCTTCTGCCTGCTTAAGCCTTAAATGGGGGACTGGGAAAACGAGCCGAATGGAAAATGACAGCCTGGAAGCAGGTGTGTGGTCCATAGGTTCATGGTCAGAGCTTCTGCCTGCTGAAGCCGTAAATGGGGAGTTGGGAAAACAGTAGCCGAATGGAAAGTGACAGCCTGGGAAGAGGTGTGTTCTCCATAGGTTCAGTATCTGAGCTTCTTCCTGCTGAAGCTGTAAATGGCGGGCTGTGGAAAACGGGAGCCGAATGGAAAATGACAGCCAGGGAAGGATGTGTGGTGTCTCTAGGTTCAGCGTCAGAACTTCTGCCTGCTGAAGCCGTAAATAGAGGGCTGGGGGAAGCAGGAGCCGCATCGAAAATGACAGCCTGGGAAGGCGGTGTGGTGTGCCTAAGTTCAGTGTCAGAGTTTCTGCCTCCTGAAGTTGGAAATGGGGGGCTGGGGAAAACAGGAGCCCAATGAAAATGACAGCCTGGGAAGGCAGTGTGTTGTCCATAGGTTCAGTGTCAGAACTTCTTCCTGCCGTAGCCCTAAATGGGGGGCTGTGGAAAACAGGAACCCAATGTAAGAAGACAGCCTGGGAAGGAGGTGTGTTGTCCATAGGTTCAGTATCAGACCTTATGCCTGCTGAATCCGTAAATGGGGGGCTGGGGTAAACAGTAACCTAATGGAAAATAAGAGCTTGGGAATGAGGTGTGTTGTCCTTAGGTTCAGTGTGGGAGCTTCTGCCTGCTGAAGCTGTAAATCGGCGTTGGGGAAAACAGAAACCGAGTGGTAAATGATAGCCTGGGAAGGAGGTGTGTTAACCACAGTTTCAGTGTCAGAGCTTCTGACTGCTGAATCCTTAAATGGGCGGCTGGGGAAAACTGGACCCTAATGGAAACTGACAGCTTGGGAATGAGGTGTGTTCCCCATAGGTTCAGTGTCAGAGTTTCTGCCTGCTGAAGCCCTAAATGGGTGACTGGGGAAAAAAGGAGCTAGATGGAAAATGACAGCCTGGGAAGGAGGTGTGTTTTCCGTAAGTTCAGTGTCAGAGCTTCTGCCTACTGAATCCTTAAAGGTGGGTCTGGTGAAAACAGGAGACGATTGGAAAATGATAGCCTAGCTAGGAGGTGTGTTTTCCATAGGTTCAGTGTCAGAACTTCTGCCTGCTGAAGTGGTAAATGGAGGGCTGGGGAAAACAGGAGCGAACTGGAAAATGACAGCCTGGAAGGAGATGTGGTGTCCATAGGTTCAGTGTCACAGCTTCTGTTGGCTGAAGGCATAAATGCGGGACTGAGAAAACAGGAGTCGAATGAAAAGTGACAACCTGGGAAGGAGGTATGTTGTCCATAGGTTCTTTGTGAGAGCTTTTCCTGCTGAAGACATAAATGGGGGTCTGTGGAAAACAAGAGACGAATGGAAAATGAGATCCTGTGAAGGAGGTTTGGTGTCCACAGGTTCATGGTCAGAGCTTCTGCCTGCTGAAGCCGTAAATAGGGGGTTGGGAAAACAGGAGCCCAATGAAAATGACAGCCTGAGAAGGAGGTGTGTTGTCCATAGGTTCAGTATCAGACCTTATGCCTGCTGAAGCCGTAAATGGGGGTTGGGGAAAACTGGACCCTAATGGAAAATGACAGCTTGGGAATGAGGTGTGTTGTCCTTAGGTTCAGTGTGGGAGCTTCTGCCTGCTGAAGCCGTAAATCTGCGCTGGGGAAAACAGAAACCGAGTGGTAAATGATAGCCTGGGAAGGAGGTGTGTTATCCACAGTTTCAGTGTCAGAGCTTCTGCCTGCCGAAGCCTTAAATGGGCGGCTGGGGAAAACTGGACCCTAATGGAAAATGACAGCTTGGGAATGAGGTGTGTTTTCCATAGGTTCAGTGTCAGAACTTCTGCCTGCTGAAGTGGTAAATGGGGGGCTGGGGAAAACAGGAGCCAACTGGAAAATGACAGCCTGGAAGAAGGTGTGGTGTCCATAGGTTCAGTGTCACAGCTACTGCCCTCGGAGCCATAAACGGGGGACTGGGGACAACAGGAGCTGAATGAAAATGACATCCTGGGAAGGAGGTGTGGTGTCCCTAGGTTCATTGTCATAGCTTCTGTTGGCTGAAGGCATAAATGCGGGACTGAGAAAACAGGAGTCGAATGACAAATGACAACCTGGGAAGGAGGTATGTTGTCCATAGGTTCTTTGTCAGAACTTTTCCTGCTGAAGCCGTAAATGGGGGGCTGGGAAAACAGGAGCCGAATGGAAAATGACAGCCTGGGAAGGAGGTTTGTTGTCCATAGTTTCAGTGTCAGAGCTTCTGCCTGCTGAATCCGTAAAGGCAGGGCTGGTGAAAACAGGAGCCGAGTGGAAAATGATAGCCTGTGAAGGAGGTGTGTTGTCCATAGATTCAGTGTCAGAGCTTCTGCCTGCTGAAGCTGTAAATAAAGGGCTGGGGATAATAGGAGCCAAATAGAAAATGACATCCTGAGAAGGGGGTGTGGTGTCCATAATTTCAGTGTCAGAGCTTCTGCCTCCTGAAGCTGGAAATGGGTGGCTGGGGAAAACAGGACCCCAATGGAAAATGACAGCCTCCTAAGGAGGTGTGTTTTCCATAGGTTTAATGTCAGAACTTCTGCCTGCTGAAGCCTAAATGGGGGCCAGGGGAAAACAGGGGCCAAAGAGAAAATGACAGCCTGTGAAGGAGGTGTGGTGTTCACAGTTTCAGTGTCAGAGCTTCTGCCTTTTGCAGCTGTAAATGGGGCATTGGGAAAACAAGAGCCGAATGGAAAATGACAGCCTGGGAAGGAGGTGTGTTATCTATAGGTTCAGTGTCAAAGCTTCTGCCTGCTTAAGCCTTAAATGGGGGACTGGGAAAACCAGAGCCAAATGGAAAATGACAGCCTGAGAAGGATGTGTAGTGTCTCTAGGTTCAGCGTCAGAACTTCTGCCTGCTGAAGCCGTAAATAGAGGGCTGGGGGAAGCAGGAGCCGAGTCGAAAATGACAGCCTGGCAAGGCGGTGTGGTGTGCCTAAGTTCAGTGTCAGAGTTTCTGCCTCCTGAAGTTGGAAATGGGGGGCTGGGGAAAACAGGAGCCCAATGAAAATGACAGCCTGGGAAGGCAGTGTGTTGTCCATAGGTTCAGTGTCAGAGCTTCTGCCTGCTGTAGCCCTAAATTGGGGGCTGTGGAAAACACGGGCCCAATGTAAGAAGACAGCCTGGGAAGGAGGTGTGTTTTCCATAGGTTCACTGTCAGAACTTCTGCCTGCTGAAGCGGTAAATGGGGGGCTGGGGAAAACAGGAGCCGACTGGAAAATGACAGCCTGGAAGGAGGTGTGGTGTCCATAGGTTCAGTGTCACAGCTACTGCCCTCTGAGCCATAAATGGGGGACTGGGGAAAACAGGAGCTGAATGAAAATGACATCCTGGGCAGGAGGTGTGGTGTCCCTAGGTTCAGTGTCAAAGCTTCTGTTGGCTGAAGGCATAAATGTGGGACTGAGAAAACAGGAGTCGAATGAAAAGTGACAACCTGGGAAGGAGGTATGTTGTCCATAGGTTCTTTGTCAGAGCTTTTTCTGCTGAAGCCGTAAATGGGGTGGCTGGGAAAACAGGAACACCAGGGGGAGAGGCCCTCTGCTGCCCATGAGTGGTCCCAAATATGGGCTGTGGTTTGGTTTGGGGGCCAAAAGTATGGTTAAAATTGGGGTGGCCTAGGGCACCATCGGCAGATGTGCGGTGATGGACACTCTTACCCCTGCAGGGTGCCTCTGCTCCACCCTGAAACCTGGGAGAGACCTAAAAATTACAGCTTGTGAAGAGGCTGTCGTGTCCATGTATAAATCAGAGTGTGCAGTAGACTGGAAGGTGAAACTTCCCGATGCCGTGGCCATGCTGGTGGAAGGGATTCCCATAGAACTTATTGGCCGCCCGGTTAAAATAGGGGGATTGATGGTAGGGACTGGAAGAGGGGTAAGTAAGTATAAAGGGGGGCTAGAATCTACACAAACAGGTGTTGGGGGTTCCTTTTCATGGAATGGTGGCTGGAAGGAGAAAGCCTGGATGCTAGGAGGTGTGGGGAGTTCAGAAATAAGAGGTGTGTGGCTGTGACTGAATGAAAAGGTCCTTCATTCTTCTTTAGTGGAATTCCCAAAATGGGATCAGAAGCTGAAGGAGGAAGAGAATCAGCAGGACTGGCAGCTTAGGGACTGTGTATCTTGTTTCCTGATCAATATTAGGTGTTGGGGAAGGTGGAGGGGCAGACAGGATGAGGGACGTGGAATATAGGTCGGCCAAGGCGGTGGTAGCAGCAGGGACCTGCAAAGTGTGAGTGGCCGTGGGCAGGGAGTCTGCAGTGTGTGAGGCAGGTGGGGAGAGAGAAGGGGCAGGCTGAGGGGCACTGCATTCTTCCTTGACCGTCCTTAATATGATTCAGGATCTTGTTCCACTGACAGTCAGTGTTCTTCTCCAAGGTGCCTGGGTTTTTGGCAGCAGCTAAGCGCAGAAGCTTAGGAGGGGACAGCTCACCTTGATCCCACGTCAGTGCCTCGATCCCTGATGGGAGTGACCTCAGCCCTGGCAGCGGCAGAAAAAGCGGCAGGGGAATCCCCCTTGCAGGGCCTACTGCTGGTAGATACCAGGGAAGAGGAGCTTTTTGATGGGATGCGTGAAGACTTTTCACGCTGCAGCTCCTTCCCAGCCATCAGTGAGCCTGGTGATTTGGGCTGGTGGTCTTCACCCAGCACTTCTTTTGTTGGCCTCTCCAGCAGCAGGGAGCAGCATGCGGTTGGGGCAGAGAACACCATGGCATGGGATGGGACCTTCACCTCCCTCTCCTTTGGGGAAGGAAGTGGGAGGTGACTGGATGGTACCAGATTCCTAACGTTGACTACCTGCTCAGGGCAGAAGTAGTATTTGGAGTACTCTGATAGCTATCCTAATAGATAACATTTTGTTCATTTCAATAGTTTTAATGAGAGAGCTGGGAACTAGGGACACACAGCATCAAGGTTTTTATAATGCATTTTGTAAGAGTTCTTTTTAAGTGTGTACAAATATAGAAAATATATGCACTCATATACACCTCTGTTGCTTTATTTAGCGCTTTACAAGAGCCCCTCAGTGAAGGGGTAGTAGCAGCTCTCAGTATCCTTCCTTTATGATGAACTTAATTTATGCAAAGTTACATCATAATTTATTTGTAACTGTGAAACTAGACTTAGTTATTGAGTAGACCCTCCCTAGAAACCTATGGCATTAATAAAACCAACAAAAATTTGTTCAATTTCCAATGATACACACACTACAGACTGAATTATGGGCCATCCATTTTAATGAAGGGAAGAAGTGCTGTAACAAATACAGAGCAAACGGAATATGAAGTTTTGTCCTCCATTAATATTAGTGACGGGTAAAGTGGGCTCCAACGCCTTCAAGGTAGCTGTAGACCATCATCTCTGTGTCATGGGCAGAGGGATGTTCAGCCAGGATGTCTTTCTCTGTCACTGAGAAAAATTTCCATAATATATAATGATACTTACTGAAACAGATATGGGGCATTTGGGTAATTAGGAATCCGTTAGCATATTTTTCTCTCTTCTCTTTTTCATATATGTCATCTTTTTCAGCAGATGTGTTTGGCTAATATTGGGAGGTAACACGAGTAAGAAAGGATATGATAAGATTCCTTAGACATTCTTGTTTCTTAAAAAAGAACTGCTTCCTTTCTCTGTTAGAAGTAATTTCATATTCAGATGGAAAGCATGGCTTCCCGAAGCTGTTAACATGTTCACTTAGTCTTGGATGTGACCAGTAGCACAGAACTCTGGTGGAACTCAGTAAGACTCCAAATGGTAGCAAGTCAGCATGTCATGGAAAGCACACCATAAGCAGGGTAAAAACTAGATGTGCAGGGGCAGCAGGAATGGTGGCAGGCACACATATTGCACGTGTCTCCTCTGCTCATGCGTACATTTTATCATCCCATAAACGTTCCTTACAAAACGTAAGTTCAAAGATAAAATTATTAAGAATTTCAAGACAGCAGTAGCAGAGCATGAAACCAAGCAAGCGTGGGGCCTTCCTGAGCATTGTTCATGAGGGACGTGATAAACTGATAAAACAACCAAGGCTCTGAGATACCCACACCATGTCAGTGACAGAAGTCCAAGCTACAGATATTGAAGGAACCCTCAATGCCGCTCAGGTACCGAAAGCCCTGTCACTGAGAATGAACCAAAATATAAATTTGGGAGGATAATTTATGGACATTTAGGACTTTGGATTTTTAACCCACAATAACAAGAAAACTTCATTTCAAAAGAAAGTGTGAGGTCTTCAAGTTTGCTTTGGTTATTGAGGGTCCTTTGTGGTTACATATCAATTTTGGGGTCGTTTCTTCTATTTCTGCAAAAATAGGGGATTTTGATAGGCATTGTATTAAATCTGTAGATAGCTTTGTATAATATGGACATTTTAACAATAGTTCATGAACATGGGGTATCTTTCCATTTATTTATGTCTTCCTTAATTTCTTTCAATAATGCTGTAGTTTTTTTTTTTTTTTTTTTTTTTTGCGGTACGTGGGCCTCTCACTGTTGTGGCCTCTCCTGTTGTGGAGCACAGGCTCCGGACGCGCAGGCTCAGCGGCCATGGCTCACGGGCCCAGCCGCTCCGTGGCATGTGGGATCTTCCCGGACCGGGGCACAAACCCGTGTCCCCTGCATCGGCAGGTGGACTCTCAACCACTGCGCCACCAGGGAAGCCCAATGCTGTAGATTTCAGTGTACAAGTCTTTCATGTCTTTCGTTAAGCTTATTCCTAATTATTTTCTTCTTTTTGATGGTATTGTAAATGGAACTGTTCTCCTAATTTCTTTTTCAGATTGTTCATTGTTAATGTACAGAAATGCAAGTGATGTGTATATGTTGATTTCTTACTCTGCAAACTTTGCTAAGTTGTTTTATTCTAATAAATTTTTTGTGAAATATTTAGCATTTTCTATATCTTTTTCAATAGTTTCCCTTTCAGCCTAAGTGTATCCTTAAATCTAGGGGACATTATGACCTCCATCTGAGGCTTTCATCTTAATTATCAACTTATTCAGAGTCTTAGTTGGTTAATGTTCTCCTTATTGTTTGCCACTTTGGAGAATCCAACAAAATGTTCTACTCAAGGTGAGACCTCTTTTCTCTTCCACCTCTGAACCTGAATATCACTTATTACTTACTTCATTCTCTTAGAAGTTTAGCATTCGAAGTTTAAGTGGTGATCCTTCTTAAAAGAGGTCAATATGCTCACCGAATTCAAGACCTCTGGTGAGTTGTGTCAAGTGTATAGGAATCATATTGACTTCTTGGCTGTTAGCACCCCTGGAAACATTTCTAAAGTGGCATTTGAGCTTGATATTCAGGTTTATTGGACACCACATTAAAGAGGTTAACAGAATAAGAGTAGGCTGGTCTTTCCTAAAGCAGACTTTATTCAAGAGTGACCTTGTAGCCACGTGCATCAGGCTCATCCTCATTGAGTCACTGAGAGCCCTCAACCCCCCTAAACTGTAAACTCCTTATAGACACGAATTATATTTTATAGCTGTTGTTCCCCTTCCCTATGCCTAAACATGCCTGAAATAGGAGGTGCCTCTACGAACAGGTGTTGCTTTATTTTAAACTACATTAAGTACATGTATATGTTCATTTCCCTCTGGGAAAGGAGGCTGCATTCCACAGGATTCAAATATCAAGCCTTTAAACTTCTTTGAACCCATAGATATATAAGTAGTTGCATAACTATCCTCCCTCTATACAACTCTAAGATGATCATATCAAAGTATGGTCATTAATTGTTTTTAATTGCAAACAGATAATAAAGCAAAAGGAACTTATTCCACCAAAGTAAAGGCCAAAGTTCGAAAAGACAAATTAATATGGGATTTGTTACTATTTAAATAGTAAAGAACACTGACAAGAAATATCACAGTGCTGGTTGCTATTATCATCTTTTCATTTTCCATTACAGTTGTTTATATTATCTTCATGGAGTTTCACTGAAGTTATCAAGGTTTTTGAATAGTCAAATTAAAAACCAAAATCCCTTGAAATGCCAATACAAAGAAAAATGAGTCAGAACATGAAAAAATGCTTTAGACAAGTTGACAACACATATTCTTTGCTCATTTCTCTTTTTGAGAGAAGTTCCTTTTTATTCGCACCCACATGTACAAGACACTGAATAAAATACAACCCCATCACTCGATGGTGATAAAAAAAGGAAAGACAAGCTGTTTCCAGAAAATTCCTCTATTTATTCCTAGTATCTTGTTGCATCTGGCAAAAAAGAGCATTTTGAAATATTCTGTGAAGTTTTGTATTTTATAATTTGCTTATTTATCTCAATGTAAACATTAAAAACACATGAGAAATATTTTGACATTTGGCATTTGACTATTCCTATCTATTTCCTTAATGTTTCCTTTGCCTCCTATGATGATCTTTTGGGATAGACAGCACATACCGCTCTCATACTCCCCAGACTCTACAGCCCCATACACATGCAAAATAGCTTGTGGGGATGTGTTAACATACACTTGGTTGAGGCAGGAAGGCTGTAGAATACATCGTTTATACACCTCAACATTTTAAGTGTTTTTGGAAAGTAACCCTAGTTTGAGTGCAAATTCCATCGATTTATCAAATGCATTTCAGGTATACCTAGATATGTC
The DNA here is from genome assembly GCF_964341445.2 of Mesoplodon mirus. Lineage (NCBI taxonomy): Eukaryota > Metazoa > Chordata > Mammalia > Artiodactyla > Ziphiidae > Mesoplodon > Mesoplodon mirus. Next base: position 50,569 of record NW_028294941.1, on the reverse strand, counting down.
CAGTCAAATGGAAAGGCTATATTACTGGGAGACTATTTACATGAGCAAGTGAAAAGAAATCAGTGGAAGAATATATTATAACCAAGAGTCAGATATAATAGGTCAATCAAATAGAATGTAGATCCCAGAAGCATATCCACACATATAAGGACAATTGAATTTTCAACAGAGGTTCAAAGCCAATTTAGAGGAGAAAGGATAGTCTTTTTGACAAATGATGCTGGAAGCATGTAGTACACGGATATTGTGCATAGATAGCCATATGCAAAATTATGACCTCTGATCCCTACTTCACACCATATAAAGAATTAACTAAATGTAGATGAAAACATGAATCTCTAAAACATGGACAGAATCTTTTTGACCTTGAGTTAAGTGAAGATTTCCTACAGATGATACCAGAAACAAGATCCATAAAGGAAAAAAAGTGATAAATTGGGTTTCATCTTTGGAAGCCATTATTAATAAAAGCCACAGGTTGGAAAAAAATATTTACAAATTATATACATGAAAAGACTTGTATCTCTAACACATATAGAACTCTCAAAACTCAGTAATTAGAAAAAATTTTAAAAATTAACAGTATGGGTAAAAATATTTTAAAAGAGATCCTGCCAAGGAGGTGTACGGATGCAAATAAGCACAGGAAGTTGCTCACTGTAATCAATTATTAGCTAAATGAAAGTGAAAGCCCCAGGAGATACCACTACATTCCTATTGAATGTCTAAAATTAGAAAAGTCCAACCACACCACTTATTGGTGAGGCAGTGTAGGAACTGGAAGTCTTTTACACTGCCAGTGGGAAGGAAGGTGTCATAGTCACTTCAGTCAACAGTTTGGCTGTTTCTTTATAAGTTGAACATACACCTACCGTATGATCCAGCCTTTCTGCACCTAGATATTTATGCAAGAAAAATGAAAGTATATGTTCATACAAAGACTTGTACATGGATCATCATAGCATCTTTATTTTTAATAGACAGAATTGTAACAACCTCAAGCACGCATCAACAGGCGAATGAATAAACGTACTGTGGTATCCTCATACAGTGAAATACTACTCAGCAAAACAAAGTGATAAACTATTGATAGCCACAAAAATATGAATTACTCTCAAAATGATTACATTGAGTAAAAGAAGCCAGATAAAAGAGTCCTCACTGTGTGAATCCCTTTATATAAATTTCTAGAAAAATGCAAACACATCTATAACGATAGAAAGCATATCAGTGGCCATTTGGGGATGTGGAGGGGTGGAATGTGAGGGGGGAAAAGGGGCTTTATGAATGAGGCATAAAAACACTTGCAAGTGATGGATATGTTCGTTTTCTTGATTGTGTTGGCAGTTCCATGGGTATATGCATAGTTCAGAACTTAAATTGTGTTCTTTAAGTATGTGCAGTGTACCGTGTGTCCGTTATATTTAACAGAGCCATTAAAAAAGGCTAAGAACAGACGTTTGTCTCGACAAATGTAGCAAAGAACAGAAAAGTCAAGTACAGTATGATCTCTGTCCATTGAATTTTCCTATACTTTATTTCCCTCAAAAAATATATCCCAGTTCTTAAAAGAGATGGGACTCTTAATAAAAGGTAAAAACAAAACAAAACAAAACAAAAACCGGCAAAGCCATCAGCAGGGTGAGCTCCAGCTACTTTTCAATTGTGAGACACTAGGTGCACGGTGCAGACATGCCAGGATGTTTGTTCTTCCTGCACAATATTTTAGAGAGGAAATTAAACCACCCCTGTTAAATGCCTGCAAGTGACGGCCAGAGTGGAGTTTGGAGAATGATGGCTGTGATCTTTAATATGGTTGTGCCTTTGTAAAGACTCTCACTCAGAATTTCCAGGGTAATTTTGGAGTCAACTTTTTTTTGTTTTTTGGATGATATATATGTCTTAACTCACCTCAAGAATATATACACGTAGACTTGAAGTTAGGGACCAGCTGGTATAAATTTGTGTGGTTATCTCCTGACCTTACCTTGTAGCTTCCTTTTGTTCCTTGATTGTAGTTAAGCTTCATCTTCCCTCAAGGCCTTTGTATTTGCTGTTCCCATGTCTTGGAAATAATATTTACAGAAAAATTGTCCATAAATGATTCCTTTCTATTTGGCACTCATCTCTTAAAGATATTTTTTTTCCTTGATTGTCCTACGAGCCTAACTCAGTCCCAATTTATCAGATTACCTTACTTCTTTCACAGAATAATAATAAAAACAAATATTATCTTTGGTGTCTCTTTGTATTTAGATGAACTTCTTCCCAAAGAACTCAAGCCCCGCAGTGACAGAGGTTGTTACTTTTCTTATCCCTTATTCTGTGTCTTAGAACTGTGTCTGGCATGTAGTAATCACTTGAGGTCTGTTGACTGGGTAAAGAAGATGTGAGTAGATGAACAGATTTGGAGTTATTTGAGGTCGCGCTTAATGACGGCTGGTGTTGGTGATTCAAATTGTAGGTTTTAGAGTTGGAAGTGATCTTGCTGGTCTCACAGCTACAGCAAAACTCTCCCTACTGTAACATCCCTGACAGACGATCAAGTCTGAGCTTGAATAACTGTATATGGAAGACCCTAACCAGGGCACCCTCCTAGTTCTCTTCAAGCAGATCACAACTTTCCATGGGAGTTTGCTCCCAGTTATTCAGCTGTAATTAGGAGAAAACGGTTTGACTTACCCACAATCATCTTCTCATTCTCCCTGTTCTAGTTCCTAGAGAATAGACAGGAAGAGTTTCCTCTAAATTACATCCTTTGGATTTGCATTCTTGCTTGTACCAAAATAAACACCATGCTATGGCAAAATTCTCCTTGATTGTCTGCCACTTATTGCTACATTGCTTGTTAGTGTTTAGAAATAATTTGTCTTAATGTTCCACATTATAACTGATGGAGTACCTAAATAAAAGAGCTCTCAGTGTTATGTCAGAAGCAATCATACAGATATTTTAACTTACCCTTTTCATGTATTTAATGCTGATGCTGTGTGGAATTGAGCAATAGAGTCACCACATTATTGCCATTGATGAAAAAACATATTTATGGTGAAATTTTTGGTAACTTTGAAAGCTTTACCTGATGCGGAAATTGTCAGCTACATCTTAGAGCTCTGAGCATTTCTCAAAAAGCTGTGATACGAAACATCTCTGCCTTTTCTTGTATTTCTGTTATGTTCAACCACTTCACAAAAAGCATTCTTCATATTCCTGAAATAATGATGGGCTTAGTTGAGATTCTTTTGGGACCTAAGGGACCCACATGTGTTCATAATAGTGTTGAGTTACACAGAGCCTGGATGTTTGGCTCCAGACTGAAAGCCCCATGGAGTCGCTTTTTCACATCTGTTTACCAGTGTGTATGAATGGGAGAAAACCAAAGTTCTGGTTCATTTGATCAAGGTGAGCCAAAGTCCTTTTACTTTTGCTGTGACAAACAGGTAAAGAGGTGTAAAATATCTGAAACCAGCCACTTAGGGTTTGGTAGAATGCTTAGAGAATATACAACAAAAAGAAAAACAAGTGAGTACTGCTGGCAAACTGTTTCAAGGACAGCTAACGAAATAATAATAATAGTAACAACAATAGTAAGGTTGATTTTAAAAGACTTAAGAGTGGCATAGATTCCTAACCACTCTACATGTATTAACTCCATGCCACATCTTTGTAGAATGGGTGAGGTTATTAACCCCTTGTTTTTTAAAAAGGAAGTGAAACAAAGAAACACTCCTGAAGTCCCACCACTAATAAGTGGTAAAGCTGGGGGAAAAAGATCCAGGCAAATTAATTTCAGAGTTAGTGGTCTTAACCAGTAGGTTATGTCCCACATGTAATATTTGCACGTTTTGAAATCACTTTTCAAATACTATTTCTACCCCTAAAGTACACAGGGAATACCCAGAGAAATTGGCATTATAATTATTGTTATTTCTTTGCCAATAATCTGTTAACTTTTGGCAGTTCAGTATCCTTCCCCAACTTCTTAAAAATTCAGCCAACAATCCCAAAAAAATAAGGGCTAGTGAAAATAAATGTCTTCTAAATCCAGTTCAAGAGAGCAACTAAAACCTAAGGCCCCCAAGGATGTAAAAGAGAAAGCAAAAGAAAAGAAGAGACAAGAAGCCCAAACCCAATGATTAAGCTCCACGTTGTTAGGTAAAGGGGCACTTAACTAATGCTTCTTTAACACCTTGTGCACAGAGACATGGCTCTACAGAAGCCAAGGAGTCTCCCTTTCATCACTGATTCATGGTATGCTTCTGGCAGGGTCACTTCCTTCTTTGAGCCTCAAAGCTTTTCATGAATATAATGAGGGAATTAGAACAAAGTGAGCTCTCACAAGCCAGCTCTCATGTTCTCTCGTGGTACCTGTGAGTCTAGGTAAGTGCTGAATGTCGTTAACATGACAGGTTATATTTTTCTTAACCATTTTTCTTCTCCTGATTTTTATGTAATTTCTAATACATAGTAGAATACTAGAAAAGAAAAAATACCAAACTGAAAAGTAACTGATACACTAACTTTCCATTCTCATTTCACTGCCAATTCAGCCAAAAGCCATCTGTAGAATTCTGATGCAGACCATGAAAACACACTCTAATTGTTCCAAAGTCTTTGCCATACTTGGTAGTCCTGTGATTTCCATTGGCAGAACTATCTTGGACTGTCATCTGCAAATCAATGAAAAAGAAATTAAGTAATAGGAATTCATATCAATGGTATTGGAGAAAGAAATCCTTGAAGTTATCTTATTGTGTGAACCTTCATCCATGTACAAAATCGACAAGAAAAGTTAAGCTTTAAAGGCAACATATTCCCATGAATAGAAGGGAGAACATAACACAAACAATATACAATGCTGAAATTATGTACATGCACATATATACAAGTGGTCTTGAAATATATTCCAGGATATTAATTGGATTAAGTTTTGGGGCACTAAAGCATTTTTTCTCATAGAGAACATTATTCTTTAAGACACATACAGACACACACATATCTGCCCTGCTGGCCTCTCATAGTTTCAGTTGATTCCAATCATTTCCCCATATATTTATTCTCAGATTAATGATTTTTGAACAAGTGTTCATCTCTTTAGAAATACCTGTGCCATGACCGCAGAGTGCTCAGATTTTTTTTGGCATTTGGTGGCATATGATGGGGAAAATGATGAGTTGTGTGACAGGAGAGGTACAAGGTGAACCTTAGAGTAAGTAAGACTTTGTGCATAGTTCTTAATTCCAAAAGGAAAAGAGAAGGATAGCAACAGCAGTCATTGGAATAAAGGACCTCTCAGATGAATCAGCATTAGGATAATTCATTGGTTACTGACTGTCCAGTCATTTTACGTTATAAAGTATTCCTGAGTGACTGCATCATTTTATGAAAGGATCTACCTAACTATAGCTATGTCTTGCTGGAATTAGTTTAGATGGCAATAATGTGCATAGAGAATGGCAATTCTGAATTCATGTCTTCCCAAAATTGAAGACACTCATTAAGGTACAAGTTTACCCAACACCAAAAATGATTTATCCATACTATACTAACTGAGACTGTGTCTTACCATTCTTGTTTGTTAAAGGAGATAACAAGGCTAACTTTTAGTAGAGTAATAGCAGTATACTTAGAAAATGCTTTCAGGTTAAGTTTTGTAAGCAAAGTTCAGTGTTCACCCACCAAAAGCAAATCAGCTCATTTAGTATTGCAGGAAATGCCTTCATACTTTTTCATTGCCACTAAAGGAATTGAAAACACCTGTTGGATATATTCCCTCCTAGAATGTCATTTGTACACTTATTCCTAATAGGACCTGTTATTTTAAAAGCAAACTCCTATTATACAGCGCAGAATAGATACTCAGTATTTTTAGTGATCACATGGTTTTGGGTTCTAAGATTTGGGCTCAGACTTGCATTTCAAGCATTGCAATCTGGGCTTGTTAAATGATTTCCTTGCAACCAGGAAAAGTTGTTTATCTGAATCTAGAGCCCAATTAAGTAAATGTGATAGTGGTGATAGTGGTTGATGAAGCAGACTAGCATAGCAGCTAGGGCAATTATGGACAAGTTCCTTTCAACCTCTCTGTGCCTCAGTGTCTTCCTCTGAAACTGAGTTTCTTCATCAATGGTGATAAATACTGGTACCAATCTGACAGACTTATTGGAAGAAATGAAGGAGTTCACAAATTTCCTAAAGGCTTAATGTTTAGCTTGTCGTTACTAAATGCTGGTAATTAGTAGTAAAACAATATCCCTCTATTATTTATTATATCAAAATAATAATGATAAGGGCCTGTAATTTTATTTATTTATTTATTTAGTTTTGTTTTTTGCGGTACACAGGCCTCTAGCTGTTGTGGCCTCTCCCATTGCGGAGCAAAGGCTCCGGACGGCAGGGGCAGCGGCCATGGCTCACGGGCCCAGCTGCTCCGTGGCATGTGGGATCTTCCCGGACCGGAACACGAACCCGTGTCCCCTGCATCGGCAGGCAGACTCTCAACCACTGAGCCACCAGGGAAGCCCAGGGCCTGTTATTTTAGTAGTTCTATTTTTTGGTCATATAGTTTAGACTAACACATATTGTTTAAATGTGAAACCAAGAAGAAAAACAGTTTTGTTTCTTAAACCTGGTCAAGGCACCCAAATCACCTAATTCAGAAATGTTTCTAATTTGGCATCTGCTTTGAATCTGTCACATCCAGAGAAAGTTTATTGTCTCAGAAAGTGACAGCCTTGTATTTGTGTAGCATAGAAAAGAAGATACAAGCTAGATAAGATACATATACCCCTTATCCTAGTCATGCCACATAGAGTGCAAAACTATTCCTGCTGGGTTCAAACATTGTGATCCAGAGCCTGCCATTGCCTATTATCAGGAGCAGCAAAGGGTAAGAACCGTATGTGTTTTCCCTTAAGTTGGTCTACAACACAGATACTGTCAATCAGCGTCTGATAGTACCCTCCCCATGGACAAACTTCTGTGCTCTTTTGAGCATGCTCAGATGGAGTCTACCATCAGTGTGGTGGGAGTTCACTTCGCTTAAAGTGTGTCCACGTTGAAGGGTGAAATTAACACATACTAACGAAATTGTGGCTGTCCAAACTAGGAAAATAGTTAAAGAATCAGGACAGGAAGAATCAGGCAAATACTCATTTGGCATCAACCCAATAAAAAAGCTTCTTGGTGAGAAAATAGTTGCCAAAGATGAAAACCCAGAATAGTGCTACTTTAGCCTAACCACAGTGTCAAAGCAAATAACACACATACACAAAACGCAAAAGGAAGCCCTCTTCACACTAATGCCCCAAAGTCCTTTATGGGTCTTCAAATTGAGCAGGTATGTTGGTTGATTACTTGGGTAATTTCTCTGAAAATATTGTCAGTCATCACACTTGTGTCTCTGTGTATGTATTACTCCTTGGTATACGTGTATATAATTTACATATGTATGTACCATATATATCCTCACATTTGAGTACAGATAATAGTTTAAGCCCATAGGTGATAATAAAAATGGTTTAACAAAGATGATGTATTACTTATAACTAGTGTATCTGGTAAAAATCTCTGTTTGAAGGTCCTTCAAAAGACCAGTGATTATTAAAAATAAGAGATTAAAACTGACTCTAAAAGCCTCAATTTTAGACAGTGAGTTTAGGTTCCCTAATACCTGGATTTACGTCCAGAGCTGGGATCTTGACACCCACATCTAACTTATTTGCAGATCGGAAATCTGGCCTGGCTATATTACTTCCATTCTTCCATATGAAACTGGTCTTACCCTCTGTGCTGATGTGAGCCATAAACTGCTCCGAATGGAAACTGCTTATGATTTAATATCACACACTCGTGAAAAAGCCAGAGGAGAAGATGCAAAAGAGAAATTCTTAAAAAATTAGTTGGGTCATCTGTTCTTACAAAGTATGTCTGCTTTTTGGAAACCTATCCAATCACTTTGACTTTTTTTCATTAGAGATGTTCCTAGGGTTTTTGAATGATTAAATGTAGACATTCAGAAGTAGAAATAGCATGAAAATGGCAAGAATCACTGGATAATTTTTCTCATCTGGTTGTACAGCATGGGAGAGGAACATGTGTCAGTTGTAAACTCTGAGGCTCTTGTGAGGCCTACTGTTAACTCAGTTGTTGGCTCTGAACGCTCACTTGCACTCAAGAGAGTACGCATCTTCCAAATTTCTCTTTTCCTTTCTCTGTCTAGCTATTTTTAAAAATTGGTGCTTAATTACAATCTACTAGAAAATTTCCATTCGAAGGAAGCTTTTATTTTTAATCTCCCTCTACACCAGAAATCTTAAATTGATAAGAGGATGTTTTGGCTAAGTAACCTTAAATCCAATCTTTAAGAAGAGCAAAGTTGGAAGACTCGCACTTCCTAATTTCAAACCTTATTATGAAGCTACAGTAACCGAGACAGTGTGACGCTGGTGTAAGTATAGACCTAAAACTCAGTGAAACAGAATAGGGAATCCATGAATTAACCCTCACTTTTATAGTCAGTTGACTTGAACAAGGGTATGGAGATAATTCAATCAGGGAAAGAACAGTCTTTACAACAAGTATTGCTGGGATAGCTGGATATTCACCTGCCCCTTCATCACAGGATACACAAAATTAACTCAAATTCACTAAAAAATTAACTCAAAATAGACCTAACTAAAAGAGGTAAAAATATAAAATTCTTAGAAGAAAACATAAGAGTAAATTTTGACTTTGAGTTAGGCAAAAACCTTATTAGATAAGACACCAAAAGCACAAGTAATGCCCAAAGAAACAAATAAATTGGACTTAACCAAATAAAATGTTTGTTCTTTAAGGTATACTGTCAAGAAAGTGAAAAGACAACTGGCAGAACAGGGGGAAATACTTGCAAATCACATGTAGTAAATAATTTGTATCTACATACATAAGGAATATTTACAACTCAATAAAAGAAACTCAACTTTAAAAAATGGGCAAAGGATCTGAATAGACATTTCTCCAAATAAAATATACAAATGGCCAATAATCACATGAGAAGATGCTCAACATCATTAGCCATGAGGGAAATGCAAATTAAAGCCACAATGAAATGCCACTTCCTATCTACTAGGATTGCTAAAATTTAAAAAGGAAGATGTTAACAACTGTTGGCAAGGATGTGTAAAAATTGAAACCAACCATTATACACTGCTGGTATATGTATGGCCTCTTTGGGAAACAGTCTGGCATTTCCTCAATGTGCTAAATATAGGATTACCATACGACCCAGCAATTCCACTCCAGCTTATATACCCAAGAGAAATGAAAACATATCCACCACAATTGGTATATGAATGTCCACAACATCACTATTCATAATAGCTTGAGCATAAACAACCCAAATGTTCATTAACTGGTAAACGGATAAACACAAATGTGGTATATCTATACAATGATATATTATTTGTCAATAAACTGGAATGAAGTAGCAATACATGCTACAGCATGAATGAACCCTGAAAATATTATGCTAAGTGAAAGAAGCCAGTCAGGGAAGATCACATATTATTTGACTCAATTTATATGAAATGTGATGAGTAGGCAAATGCATAGGGACACTAAGTAAACTAGTGGTGGTTTAAGGACTGGGGGAATTGGGTGGAAACAAGGAGTGACTGCTCATGGTTCAGGTGTTTCTTCTTTGGGTGATGAAAATATTCTAAAATCGCGTTATGATTGCATTACTCGGTAAGTATACTAAAAACCATTGGACTGCACACTTAAATGGGTGAATTGCATGTTATGTGAATTAATCTTAACAAAGCTATATATATCCTGCAATTACCTGTAGGATTTTAAACCACTTCTTTCTTACATGGTTTCATGCAATAACGTCAGGAATAATACCACATATTACATTTATTCCACAGGTATGACAACAGAACCTATAGGGTGGATGGTATTACTTGGGAGAAGTCTCCCAGCTCTACATTTACAAGATCGGATGGTAGTGAAACCTCCTTTGTAGACTATTACAGGGAGTTATGAAATTTTATTTCTTCAAACATATTTGTCTTAAAATTTTTCATGTTATACAATTAAGTATATTTCTCAAGTCTTAGTTAGACACATATATATGTATTTGTATATATTCTCCTTTTGGGGTATTATAGCGTGGCTTATATCTGTTATCCATGTATTCAGTGTTTTGTGTATAGGGTAATGTCACATAATTAGAATGGCTCCAAGATGGCCCTCCCTGTCAGGCTTAGAAGTGGCTATGGATGTTTTGACCATGTAGATGGATTGTTAGGTAGAAATAAAATATGGTAAGACTTCAGAAATGAGAACTTTATGTAGGAGTTTCAGCCCTACAGAACTTGGTTCAAAAAGAAGAAAAAATGACCAGTTACAATCTGAGATGATGTCTGTTATGTGCTAAATCTCATAATTCATGGATTCCTCTATTTATTTATTTATATTTGCCTGTGTTGGGTCTCCGTTGCTGTGCGCGGGCTTTCTCTAGTTTCGGCGAGTAGGGACTACTCTTCATTGTGGTGCGCGGGCTTCTCATTGTGGTGGCTTAGTTGCTCTGCGACATGTGGGGTCTTCCCGGACCACCGAACGAACCCGTGTCCCCTGCATTGGCAGGCGGATTGTTAACCACTGTGCCACCAGGGAAGTCCCTCCTCTATTTTTTTAATTTTTAATTTTTTAATTTTTTTTTTTTTGCGGTACGCGGGCCTCTCACTGTTGTGGCCTCTCCCATTGCAGAGCACAGGCTCTGGACACGCAGGCTCAGCAGCCATGGCTCACAGGCCTAGCCGCTCCGCAGCATGTGGGATCTTCCCACACCAGGTCATGAACCCATGTCCCCTGCATCGGCAGGCAGACTCTCAACCACTGCACCACCAGGGAAGCCCTCCCTCCTCTATTTTTAATTTGAGTGCTCACAAATAAACTCAGGCCAGTTGGTGAGGTTGGTTTTCTAGCTTTAGCAGATGAGAGAAAGGTAATTGAAGGAATGGCAGATATTTGTGGCAAATGGAAAGAACTTATAGATGGATGCTTTTTTTTAAGAAAGCTTGTATTATACTGGGAGTCAAAACATAGCTACTTGGAACAATTGCAGGTACATAACCCTCTGACATCCCTTCAAGGGAGGGTTATTATGACATTATCCTCATTTGTGTTCCACACTTATTACTTGTTCATTCAATCCCAAAAGCATTTAGTGAGTGCCTATTGTATATCTTGGGTATACATTAGTAAGACTATTTAGTTCTCAGCTCTTAAGGCACTTGCATTCTCATGGCAGACAGAGAGATGACAAACGAGAAGAAAACTATTCTAATAGTTATAAGGGATATGGAGATAATTAAAATTGGGTGGTACTATGGAGAACATCTGGTGGCTATTAGTCTGCAAGGTCATGGATATCTTCTCTGCGAAGCTGATATGTAAATGGCAGCAAGGAGCGAGCTAGGTACGGATGAGGGAGAAGAGGTAGAACAAAGGCACTATTTTTGGGGTGGGCATGGTGTACCCAGAGCCCAAACTAGGCTGGAGTGTTCTCTAGAGAAGTAAATTGGATTTTATTGTCAAATCATATTATGTAGGGCTTCCCTGGTGGTGCAATGGTTGAGAGTCTGCCTGCCGATGCAGGGGACACGGGTTTGTGCCCCGGTCCGGGGAAGATCCCACATGTCACGGAGCGGCTGGGCCCGTGAGCCATGGACACTGAGCCTGTGCATCCGGAGCCTGTGCTCCGCAATGGGAGAGGCCACAACAGTGAGAGGCCCGCGTACAGAAAAAAAAATCATATTATGTAGATATTTGTAAGATTTCTGTCTAATATACAGAGAATGGGCTGTACGGGGGTAAAAATGGAGGCAGGAAAACCAGTGAGGAGGTTATTAAATCAGTTGACTTAAGTGATGATGGTGGCCTGGAGCAGGATGGGAGAAGTGGGTGAAAATGGAGAGGACATAGTGAAGGCTTGGTTGTAATAAGTGTAATAAGATTGTTCTGGGATGAGATAGGCACAGATGGAATTGCAACCTGAAATATCAGTAAGTTAATTTTAAAAGGTTTATTTCTGGCTTGAATAAAGTCTAATGAGAGTCAGGGAGACTCAGTGATCTCATCTGTTACCATTTTGTGGCTCTACCATCTCAACAAGAGGACTCCAAGGTTGTCATGTTAGAAGAAAAGAGGTAGAAGCAGCATACTGGCTCTTAGGTCCCTTAGACTGAAAGTGATAGGCTAATGCACTACTTTCACTCATATTTCTTTGTTAAAATTCAGTCCTATAGCCTGAACCTACCTAAGTGGACACTCTTTTCTTTCGTGTACAGATGTGGTGAGTTCAGTATCATCTCTCTGCCAAAGGGGGTAAAAAAAGTATGCTCTTTGGGCATGCTGATGAGTCTGGAGTCCCACGGTGTAAAGCCTGGAGTTTTCATTTTGGGAATTATTAGCTCTTACCTAGTCTTGGATTTTGATATGCAGTCACCTAGGCAGAATATATAGATGACCAAGAGAATGTAATATTTCAGGAAAGAAAGATATGCGTCTCTGTAGAATGTTAAGATGAGGTTAAATGAGAGCGTATACATATGCCCCAATTCACCAAACTGTACACATTATGGGCAGATTTTTGTATACCAATTATACCTCAATAGAGCTGGGGGAAAAATACACAGTGAAGAGTATATTGAGTTTCATAGCATAGAGTTCACTGCCAAGAGCAAATTGTGTAATGGTGGGCATTGAAGTCCAGGTGGAGGGTACTGAAGGAAAAATTTAGCAATGTTTGCATAGAAGGGAAGAGAAATGCTATGTAGATGAAGGATTTTTTTAAGTCAGAGAATACTACAGTGTGTGTTTATCCTGGTATAACTAGAGAAGGAGAAATTGTTAATACGGAAGGCAAGATAAATGAGGGGTAATGATAGGAACAAAATCCCTGAAGGAAAGAAGAGGTTAGAATCCATAGCTGTAGTAGAGATTACAGACCCTTTTCTGGAGCAGGACACATCCTCCATAGTAATCAGAGGGCAAGAAGAACATACATATGTGTAGAGAGAAGGCAAACACTGGGCAGAATATAAGTGTATTCCTGTCTGAATCCTCAGACATTCACTTCTCAGTGAGTATGAAGCAAGACCATTGGCTGAGTTAGTTGATGGGCAGCGATGAGGGAGATGTATAGCAGATTTGAGAAGAGATGAGAAAGTGTGAAATGCTGGTTTTTTGAACGGGTAGGAAGCATAACTAGGGAATCTGAACAGAACACCCCTTTTAGATTGTGGCAGACTAACTCTAGAACCAGTCAGCAGGGTTTGGTTGTTGGTTGCATGGGCAGAACAGACAGCTGGGTTTTACCAGGGTTTGAGACTTGCCAACGTAGCATGATCAAGGCATAGTGAAGGAATGAATGGCATTTGTGAGGACGTGATTGTGACAGGCTATGGAATGCAAGCTGGGGAAGTAAGGGAGGTGAGGCTGTGAGAGAGTTAAGGACCTCTCTCCTTCTCAGTTTATGTGTGCTGATACCTCCACCTAGGCTGATGTTTGCTTGTTCATCCTACAAATTTTATCTCAAAGATCTTTGATTAAGAAGAGCCGTTCTGGGTCCATCCATGTTGCTGCTAATGGCATTATTTCATTCTTTTTTCTGACTGAGTAATATTCACTTGTGTGTGTGTGTGTGTATACACCACAACTTCTTTATCCATTCATCTGTCGATGGACATATGATTTACTTATATGTGCAATCTAAAATATGACACAAATGAACATATCTATGAAACAAACAGACTCACAGGTACAGAGAATAGACTTGTGGTTTCCAAGTGGGAGGGAGTCGGGGAGGGAAAGATTGGGAGTTTAGGATTAGCAGATGCAAACTATTATATATAGGATGGAACAACAACAAAGTCCTACTGCATAGCACAGGGAACTATATTCAATATCCTGTGATAAACCATAATGGAAAAGAATATGAAAAAGAATATACATATGTATAACTGAGTCACTTTGCTATATAGCACAAATTAACACAGTATTGTAAATCAACAATACTTCATAATTTTTTTTAAAAAAGAGCCATTCTGGATATCCCAACAGTACCCCTCCCTCCCATGTATACACTGACCTGCAACATCAGGCCTCTGTGAGGTCACCCTTTTCTGTTATGTACTTGTATTTCATAACACTTATCCCAATTTGTAATTATATATTTGGGTGATTTTTATAAATCTCTCCCCTCCCCAATAGACTATGAGTTTCATAGGACTAGGAGAGCTATGATTCTGCTCTTTGCAATACATATCTCTTATACCTTACACCATGACTGACACATAGTAGTTCATACACATAGGTTGTAATAGATAATTCATGCATGTTAGAATCAGAGAGTAGTGGGATTAGTAATAATTTGAGAGAGTGTGTCACATTAAGGCAAACTACCTTCTCAGCATGTGTTGATATATAGAGTCTTACATGTAAACATAAGAAAATGGTTCCAGCAGATTTACTTGAGTGAAATGGATGTGCTGAAATATTTGAATGACTAGGGTAGTCTCAGGATGCCCTGGTAGGAGCTGAGTCTCATAAGAGTCTCATAATGAGATCTGGGAAAAACTGCTGAATTCATAGATGAGGCATTAGAAAGTAGGCACAATCCTACCTTTCAAATAATGGAAATAGGGACAACAGGACTGATTTGTTTTTTGGACCTAAAACAATAGACTGCAGGTTTCTTCTTCAGCAAAGATGGGTTTATTTGGGATCAGTGGAGAATTGCAATTTGGGGTCTGCAACCCTGGTGAGCCATGTGCAAGTCCCACTTGAGGAGGACAGGAGAACCCTTTCATAGAAGAGAAAAGAAAGTTGGAAGGGCTTTAGTAAACAAAGAGACCATGGCTTTTCATTGGCCAAGGTCTTGCCTGGGAAGAAGAGAAGTCTTTCTTCTTCCTGTTGGGCTCTGCTATCATGGCAGGGTATGAGAGAGCTCCCCCTCTGGTCTCCTGACTCTATTTAATTGAGGTTTGTTTATTTTTTTATTTTTATTTTTATTTATTTTTTATTTTTTTTTACAAATTTAATCAGTTATACATATACATATGTTCCCATATCCCCTCCCTTTTGCATCTCCCTCCCACCCTCCCTAGAGGTTTGTTTATTTTTTACAAAAGCTATAAGAAATGGGAAGTGTGATTTCTATAGTTCTCTATAGGAGGAAGAGCATGTCCGAAGGCTTTGATAAACTGGGTGATAGGAGCTGTGGATGAAGCTTAAAATGATGCCATGATTCTACATGCATGTATATACCTGCACAAGTGCCCTCCTTAAAGAAGGGTCTAGGACAAGGAAATAGGGGGTGAATCTTAGCTGCCTTCAAATAACTACAGTGCTTGAAGGAAAAAATATATAATCTGTAACAATAGCATGAGAATTAATAGTAGCCACCCAGCTTGAAAAGAAAAGAGCCATGAAACCTCGATTTGAAGTCTTCTTGCCCAAAGTTGGAACTCCTTTTGAAGCTCTCAGATGCTTAAATGACAGATGATACCAGAATTCATGTGGTTAACTTATTGATGAGGACCTTGCTAATAAGCAGCTTAGGAAGATCTACAAAGAATCTCCACTTTGTGTTGGGGAGTAAAGTCACTCTGTTGTACAAGAATTTGCTGCCTTAGGGATAGGAACTTCTGTATGTGATGTCTTAGAAGATGCCTTTCCCTACTGGAAGCAGAGACTAAGGGTTTAGGGGAAATAAAGTAAGAGGAATGTTGGGAATAGATCTGGAATTGCCACTCTAAAATGTTGCCAGGTTTTTTTGTCCCCCATTAGTAGAGGAATCCTCTTGAAAATTCTCAATATGTTTTAGAAACTTTCAAGGCATTACTGTGGTGAGAAAAACATACTACACAAGTCTCACCCATCTACATCTATAATAAAAAGGGTAGCACAATGATTCCATTATGTTTTGTGGGTGTTCTACTCTCCTTGGCCATCTATGTTTATAAGTGATCCCTGGGACATCAAATTAAGAGAATATTAAGAGTGTTTTGGAGGCTTTCTTAAACTGGGGGAAACAATATCACCACACCTCTAGGCCTCCATTTGTGATCCGAAAATGCACTTTTGTACCTATTTATTTGATGTTACTAAGGTTTTGCTAATAGGCATGCCAGTGTTCGTTTTTCTGTTGAACAGCACTGTGGTACAGTGGTCACTACCTTAAATCAGCCACTTTTGATCACCAAGGGCAAATGGAAAATGAGCCGACAGGACACACTCCATCAACCTATAATGCTGGTTCCTGAGCTATGCCACCTGACAGGTACTGTGGATTTATACCATTTTCATAAAAGAGAGCCCTTCTTTAAAGTCACCAATATTACTTTACAGGATTTTCACAAGACTCCACATGACCCAGACTTGCTCTCTCTGATTTTCTTCTTCTTCCGGATACAACAGTTAAGTTTTCTCTAATAGAAATCTATTCTTGCTAGTTTGGAGTGTTATCTTTCGGATTTTTTTTTTAAGGCTTAACGGATGACCTGCATAAAGACTACAGAATGATGAGAGAGTTGTCCACCTATATGAGGATGGATCCAGGTAGAAGGCAGCATAAATTGCTAACATTCATGGATGCTTTAAGGGAGTAAGTGCGTGGCAATTCCCTGGCTGTCCAGTGGTTAGGACTCCATGCTTTCACTGCTGAGGGCCTGGGCTCAATCCCTGGTCAGGAAACTAAGATCCTGCAAGCTGCACAGGGTAAGTGCTACTTTTCTGTGTGTGTGAAGTGGAGACCTGTGTGGATCACTTGGCATCTCAGATTCTTCAATTAAAAAGTGACAATTGGGGCTTCCCTGGTGGCACAGTGGTTGAGAGTCCGCCTGCCGATGTGGGGGACACGGTTCGTGCCCCGGTCCAGAAAGATCCCACATGCCGGGGAGCGGCTGGGCCCGTGAGCCATGGCCACTGAGCCTGCACGTCCGGAGCCTGTGCTCTGCAACGGGAGAGGCCACAGCAGTGTGAGGCCCGCGTACCGCAAAAAAAAAAAAAAAAAAAAAAAAGTGACGATTGGGAAGAAAGTGATATTTGGGGAGTGGGGAGGTGCAACTCTATTTTTTTCTGTCATTGCAGTGTCAGAGGAGGCCAAGAGGGGCTAAGAATGAAATAGATTCTAAGTGTCTGCACAAATGTGAGAACAAAGACAAGATTGAGTCTTAGGGAGTTTACCTGTAGCATCTTGACACAAAACACAAGCAATAAGGAACTTTAGATGAGAGGAACACTGACTTGTGTTTTGCAAATGGATAATTGCCTCTGCATATTTTCTTGGATTTGAGCATGTGGAAATATTTTTTCTTTCAGAAATAATACTGTGCAAAAGGAGCTTCGAGACTGGAATTTGGAACTTGAGACAGAGTTTTTATTCTTTTCTGGAAGAATTTTGCAAGATGTAAGAATTCATCAAGGAAGAAGAATTGTAAGACAGCTGCAGAATTGTCACGTCAAAGTTGGGTCAAATTAGTAACAACCCAAAGGGGAACTAACTCGGTCATGTCAATAACTATGACTGCTGTTTTCAGACTACCTGTCATTTCCATATGAGAGGACAAGCCATCATTTAATAAGAATACAGGTAACATGCTTGGCATATAGTAGTCTCTGTATTATATCTTTATTAGTATTGTGCACATTCTCTCATAGTAAAATGATCTTCCAAATGTATCCTTAAGAGTCAAATACCTAAAATCATAATAACCCATGGTATTCTAGTGTGACTAACCTATATCTTAAGGAAAAATAGCTGACATTAGACCAGATGTGAAAGACTACAATGTACATAGATTTCCTTGGACTGCCTTTTTTTTTTTTTTTTTTTTTGCGGTACGTGGGCCTCTCACCGCTGCGGCCTCTCCCGCTGTGGAGCACAGTCTCTGGACGCGCAGGGCCAGCAGACATGGCTCACGGGCCCAGCCACTCCACGGCACGCGGGATCCTCCCAGACTGGGGTGCGAACCCGTGCCCCCTGCATCAACAGGCGGACTCTCAACCACTGCACCACCAGGGAAGACCTGGACTGCCTTTTTAAGTCAGCGTTTAATTCCAACCCCAGGATTCTCATCTCAGTTGTTTGTGATTTCATAGATCCGTGAACTTTGAATATCTGTCACGTGCAATCTTATGTTACCTGTTCTTGTCCTTCAGCATTTTGAATGAGCATTATAATGACAGTAGAAAGCAAGTGGTTTGTTGATTTCTTAATTTTAATGGACCTTTACCTAGAATATAATGTGTTGGAGCTTTTCAGGATCAACTGACAAATGAGAATTTCATGTTTAGATTTCATGTAAAACTCTGTCCAAGTTCTTACTCTGTATCTTGTGGGGAGGGGTAACAAGGGAGGGATTTACTTTTTTTGCAAACATGTTTGAAAACATGTCAGCTTTTGTATTCATTAGTTATAATAAACTTATTTTTAAAGTACTTAAACAATCTTGTCATGGCTGAAGTTTAAAATGGTAATGTTCCAATGGGAGATAGCACAGATTTACAGTGGAAAGGATTGTAAATGGATAATTGCCTTTGCATATTAGATGATGTTGGTTTTCTTTTTTTTTAATGAAGTTTTATACCATGTCTTGGAATTCTCTTCCAGTTTGACAACCATAATGAAGATTGGTCAAGAAACACAAGGGTACCTGTACTTAGAGCAATGTCACTGGATCATTGGCTAATACTCTACACTAAGGGAAATTATGGAACAGCCCTTACCTTTCAGCAGAATCTACAGAAAATCACACCCAAAATGGGCATAATTGTCAGAAATGCAAAACTGTAAGTAGAGCAGAAATTATCTACAATTTCAAAATCGATTGCTGGCAATTTGAAAGTGGAAAAACTTCTTAAATTGTAGGAATCTGTCACGTTATCCAAACTCTGAAAGTGTGTAAGCAAAAAAGTAAAGTCTGCTCCAGCCCACACATATTAAATCAGGCTTTTGTGATCTATGGATTTCTGGCTATTGGGCTACATCTTGAAGACATGAGAATTAGCAACTTGATATGAGTGGACGGGGGAGGAGGGAATAGCAAAAACTACTTCCCAGTCTTGTTTCCAAAAATTGAACTTGTTTTTGTCTTAAAAACCTTCAACTGAAATACTTACCTTGGCAGTTTATCTTGCCTTGTTTTATATCATGTTTCATTGGCTGTATAAAATGTGACATGTTTCACTGTTCATTACTTTTGAAGTATAGATGAAATACTTATTTTCTAGGCTTGAAGCAGATGATACAGTCCATTCTTATATAAGCACCTTTGAAAAACATGCTTCACAAAAAACACAGATTGTAAGTGTCTATTTGATGTGTGCCCCGTCCTTAGTGAGCTGCATTTGTATGTATTTTAGAATTTGGATGTTGCCATTGGTTTCCTAAACCAGCCAGAAAATATAAATTTACCCCTATAATGTAGCTGAATACAGACTTTGGGGTTTAAGCTACTACTTAATATCACCATGTTATGCTCATTCTTTTAGGCTTGAGGACTTAGAATTATCTTTTAAGTCTCAGATTAAAAAACACCATACAAATATTAAGTAATATGGATTATGGTAGGCACACATTCATCATTTCTCTCTCCAGCTGTAACCTGCAAAGTCTATGATCTGTTCTCTTCCAGTAAGTGTTCTTTCTTTTGTCTGGTATTTTTCTTGGGATTTTTCCTTTCTCCCATCTGTTGTCACTACGTTGTATCTGAATTACTAAAGCAACATCTTTTTCCTTTCTTCCTTGGATTCTTTTCCCAAACTCATCTCCCATTCTTCCCTCATCATCCAGGATGCTCTTTATATTTATCTATCTATCTATCTATCTATCTATCTATCTACCTATCTATCTATCTTGGCAGTGCCAGGTCTTAGTTGCGGCATGTGGGCTTCTTAGTTGTGGCATGCAGGGCCTTTTAGTTGCAGCATGTGGACTCTTAGTTGTGGCATACGGGATCCAGTTCCCCAACCAGGGATCGAACCTGGGCCCCCTGCATTGGGAGCGTGGAGTCTTACCCACTGGACCACCAGGGAAGTCCCCAGGATGCTCTTAAAAGGGATCTTTGTTTCTTGATCCTGAAACCAGGATATTCTTCCTATTGTCTTTTCCATAGAGCCTAGACTTTTCTCTCCTTTCAGCTTCTACCAAGCAACCTTGTAGGCTACTCTGAAGGATACCTTCTGTGAGCCATTATTATACTCAAATGAAATGTCTTACTTTTGAAATCCTGTTCTTAAATCTGTGTCTTGCTTCCTGTTACTTTGATTGAATGCCATGCTTCATGCTTCTCTGGTGCTGTAGCCTTAAATGCTCAGCTAGGTCAAGGAAGCCTCTGGTGGGACTCAGCAAAGCATCACGTGTTAGAATGGAGTTCAAGAGGCCTTGGTGGTGGTTTGCATCCCAACTCATCACATGACTTTCTTTGTTCATTTAGCATCTGCCTAGAAAGTGAAAGACTGCCTTTCTAATTGTGGGAATTTCTCTTAAGAAAGTTTATCTGAAACTTGAATGGGAATTTGCCCCACTTTTACTAATTTATCCTAGTTTTGCTTTTTGGAACAATATCTTTTATTCAGGGCAGTCCCTTAAATATTTTAAGGTATCTTTTCAAATGGTGGGGAGAGCATGCCTACAATCTTATGCATTCCAAACAACTGGGAATGACCAATAAAATAGGAACTGGAAATTATGTGTAAAACATCTTCTGGCACAAATGTAAGTCTCCCTAGACCAGGAACAGAGGGGAATTCTCGTATATAAGCAGGGGTGAAGCCATGTGGCTCACAAATTTCAAACGCTGTGTGGCGCTGGGTGGGGGCCAGAACCAGGCTGTGTAAGGTAATCCACTGAATGTGATGGGAAGACATCAAGTCAAATATTTATATTATATCCCAAATTAAACATTAACTTCCCAAATATTAATATGAATTGGTGGTAACACTACCAAGAGTTCATAAGTACTCACATAGTTTGGGAATAGTAAAGAATTTAATTCCTATAAACGTGTGAGCTGGTGGAGTAAGGCAGAAATAGAGGAAATAAAAGCATAGGTAAACTATAGACAATTTTAAAACCAGGAAGGAAAAGCAATCTAGTACTGTATTAATAATTTAAGGCTAAAAGAATAAAAATAGCCCTCTTACACATAACATTAATAACCTATTCCTCAAAATCAGATATTGGCAGTAAAAATGGCAACTGTGAACATAGTCCCTGTTATTTTAAATAGAGAATCTTTTACAAATTTTCTGTTTAAAAATGAGTACACACCAATCCAATCTAAAACCTCCACTATCTATTTTCCTGAATATTTTAAAACTTTTTTCTTTTCACTTTATATTTTCAGACTTACAGGAAGAGTTGCAAAGACAGTACAAATCTCTCTATAACCATCATCCAGATTTCCCAACCAGTAAATTTTAGCACATTCCTATAATCATTCTCTCCCTCTCTATATCTACCTACATATAATCATTCTTTCCTTCTCACTATATATACATATATATGTATATATATATACACGTGTCATTATTCATAGTAGTTACATGTGTATATATATGTTTTTTCCTGAGCCATTTATCTGATCTATACCCCTAATCCAAATTCTTCCAATCATTCCTTTTTACAGCAAAATAAATTCTTTGGTCCATCAAGGGTCACCTGAGGCATCTAACCAACAGGCTTTTTCAGTCTTCTTTTAATCTGGGAAGTATCTTCAATCTGTCTTTGGGTTTTATGGCCTTGACATTTTAGAAGTGTACTGGCCAGTTATTTTATGGAACAATCCTCAATATAGGTTTGCCCATTTCCTTATGACTAGATTCAGGTAATGCATTCTTGCAGAATATCACAGAAGTATTCTATGGTTTACTAAATCCATCATATTTGGAAGACCATGATGTTGATTTAACTGGTCTTTTTTTTTTTCTTTTCATGGTTTAAGTCATCAGCTCTCCATGTAATAATTTTTTATCATTATTAGAGTTTAGTTGATGTACAGTGTTGTGTTAGTTTCTGCTGTATTAACTGGTCATTGTAATTTTGCTCATTTGATTAAGTTGAGGTCTGGTAGGTTTCACCATTATAAAGTTACTGTTTTATCCCTTTGTAATTGATTAAAGTTATTATGGTGCGACACTTTGAGACTATGCAAATGTTCTGTTTCTCATTGAAGTTTCACTCATTAATTTTAGCATCCATTGAGGATTCTTGTCTGAAACAGTTGTTAGTTAACATAGTCTCACCAAATAGTGATGTCTATGTTTCCAATATCCCTTCTATATTTATTAGTTGATATTTTATTATAAGGAAGAGCTCTTCATTCTTACTTATGTAAACACAGACTCATGGATTCTTATTTAATGGATCATAATCTTTTAATCTCATTGGATGCTCACTTTGTCCCCTTCACACTCACTATCCTACGAAAGAAACTACTTCCCTGACTTCTTATCACCATAGCTTAATGTTGTCTGTTCTTGAACTTTACCTAAAGAGCCATGTGGCTTCAGTCTTGTGTTGGTTTTTCTTTGGCTCAGCATTGAGGTTTATCTTTGTTGGGTGTAGCTGTAGTTTTTTGTTCTCTTGCTCTAGATAGTAACCCATTGTTTTTAACTTAATGCATCCTATTGTCAAACATTTGGGATATTTGTAGTTTTGCTATTACTACAAATAATCATGACTACTATCATGACTACTTTTGTACTTGTCTTTAGTGCTCATATGTATGCATTTCTGCTGGGATGTACCTGGGAGAAGAATGTTCCTTGTCACTAGATGCTGCTAATCAGATTTCTAAATGGTTATACCAAGGTGGTACACACCCACCATCAGCTGGAACATTCTCATAGCTTCATGTCTTTAAAGCATAGTATTATAAATCGAATCTGTTTAGAGTGGTAGGCTCAAGATTTAACACGAGTACCCTTTCCTTGGCAGGACCTGGTCTTTGATTTCTGTCCTTCTCCCTCTTTGAGGAGAGGCTGTTAGTCTTTTCAGAGCCTCCCAACCTCTCAGCCATGTTTACTGGGATGGGCAGATACCTCAGGAGAGAATGCAGCCTCAGTTGCTGGGATCACCTCTCTGGGTCCCTACTTCTCTCCTATCTTAATCCTATCATTCTTTATTGCCTTGTTAAACTGGCTGAGCCTGAAACAGGCATGTTTCTATATCTTCATCAGCTTGAATAGCTCTTAAGAGGAGACAGGTCCATGCTATTCCAGAAGCTGAAATTTTAGGAGACAATATTAGCTGACCACTCTCAGGAAACTCAGATCAGCAGATTTAAAAAAAAAACAGAATCTAGAAGATTTTAAACTTGTACCTAAAAGCTTGACCTATTAACCTACTCACATATATATATATATATATATATATATATATATATATATATATATATATATATAGAGAGAGAGAGAGAGAGAGAGAGAGAGAGAGAGAGGAAGGAGAGACAGGGAGATGTGTGCGTGCACGTGGGCATGCATGTGTGTGTGTGTGTGTGTATAAAATATGGACTCAAAAGATTAGGTGCTCTTTAAAAGTGCATCTATAAGTTCATTTTGTCTTTGTCTTCAACTGATCACACTGGGCTTGGAGAAACCTAGCCAAATAATGTAGGACCAGGATCCTATCGACCACATACACTGACCACAGTACATTACAATTAGAAATCATTAAACCACGTACACCTGAAGAAACCATTATTTTTTTAAGTAACAGTGATATTAGAGAGAATAATGGAAATTTATTAAACTCTTACAACCGAGGGACTATATAAATAAGTACTAGGCATCAAAACGTGGGTGACACAGCAAACTAGAAATGAGACCAACAGCCCTTGACGAATACACTGGGAATGAAGTCTGGATTTTAATGCACCAAGAACCAAGTCAACCAAAGTAAAATAGAATGAATGAAATCAACAGTAAAAAGAGAAACTAAATAGAAAACAATCTGCAAATAAATCTAAAGCTTTGGAAAAGTTAAAATTAGATACTGTCAAGAATAAAGAAAAAGAGTAAGTCTCAACAACACTAGGAATAAATAGAGTTCATTATTAGAGATTTGCTGGTGGTTAAGGAAATATTAGGAGAACACCATGGGCTAGAGTGGGCCACTAAGTTCGAAATAGGTTGTTTATATTTTTCAAAAAAACTGGTTAGTGTGGTGAATTATAGTGTGGTGAATATTTCTTAGTCCATGCAGGTAATGCATTTAATAAAATCTCATACTTCTTCATGTGAAAAGAAAAACTCACTTAATCTACAATGAGAAAAGAATTATCCTAATCTGATAAAGAACGTCTGCCAAAAACTTCTATAAGCATCATTATGTTCAAAAGAATATACTGATGATTTTTCCCATTAGTCAGAAACAAGGCAAGCAGTAGCCTCTCTTCCTAACTGCTCAGTGTCCAAAGAAAAACTCACTTAATCTACAATGAGAAAAGAATTATCCTAATCTGATAAAGAACGTCTGCCAAAAACTTCTATAAGCATCATTATGTTCAAAAGAATATACTGATGATTTTTCCCATTAGTCAGAAACAAGGCAAGCAGTAGCCTCTCTTCCTAACTGCTCAGTGTCCTACTGAAGGTCCTGGCGAGGGTTTGGAAACTTGCTCTGCTGCTTGTAAATCAGGCAGTTTCCATAACAGCCCCCAAGCTTGTTTGCTGGTGGGGGCAGATAATAGTATTTATCTCAGTCGATTGGTGAGAGAATTAAGTGAATCAAGTAGAATGCTTGGGAAGTGCCCACACAGAGCCATCATCCCATCGACGGTGACTGTCCTGAGGACGGTATAGATCAGTCTGTGTTTTTAACCCACCCATATTGACTTCATGATAAACTTCTGGAAATGGAATGACTCCTGGGAATGGAATGACTAGGATGAAAGGGTTTTGCAAGTTTAAAGGATCGATGCATATTGCCAAATGCCTGTCTCGCAGCCTGTCTCTTCCATACACTCACACTCACACTTGTTGAATGCAGTGTGATTCTAGACCCTTCACCCTCATGGATTCAGATATCTATTTAATAAATAGTCTCTACTTTGTCAGTGCTCCACCTATATAGCTTCCTCGACACGCATCCATTTCTCACATCACTGTGTTCTTGCATTTTGGGGAATGTCATGTTTGCTTTCTTTCAAGGTCCTTTTCTTGCTGCCCACTGAAAATAAAGAAATTTATGAAGGC
Organism: Mesoplodon mirus; assembly: GCF_964341445.2. Classification (NCBI taxonomy): domain Eukaryota; kingdom Metazoa; phylum Chordata; class Mammalia; order Artiodactyla; family Ziphiidae; genus Mesoplodon; species Mesoplodon mirus. The sequence goes on along the minus strand of NW_028294941.1, from coordinate 25,318 downwards.
ATAAAAAGATATCTGTGTGTCAGTTACCCGATTCCAAGCCAGTGTGTGTTGAAACGGACCTTAGAGAGACCATCACTACAAAGATTGCCCTACAGATGAACTGCAAGCTAGGAGGTGCCCTCTGGAAGGTGGATATAGAAGTACGTGGGGATTTTGTTGCCTTCTCTTGCTTTCATCTGTCTTTGGTAGAATTTGTTAAGGTCCTATTTAATTGGAAATTTGCTTTGTGTTCTAACTCAAGCTGCTACCTGGTTTAAAATTTAAGTTGCAGAATGCAATGTTCATCATTATCGATTGTTTCCATGGTATTGTACATCGACGGAAGTCAGTCGCAGGATTTGTGGCAAGCATCGATCCAGACTTGATGCGGTGGGTAAGCTTTGGCAGACAGTGTTTAGTGGGGAGCTATCTGGAGGCCAGATAGGAGAGGCGGACCTAACACACATTGTTGGCAAGCTCCATGGGCAAGTTGTTCTTAGAGATGTGCTCTCCTGATCTTCTGGCAAAGTCAGGCTCCCAGAACATTCTGTATGGAAGCCTCTGATCATTCTCTATTGCTGCCTAACAACTATGACAAAATATGGCAGCTTAAGACGACACTCACATGACCATGGACAGTCCTGTGGGTCAGATGTTGGGCACTGCGTGGCTCTCAGGGCCTTACAAGGCCAAGATTTTGTTTTTTGGCTGCACTGCGCAGCATGCGGGATCTTAGTTCCCTGACCAGGGATTGAACCCATGCCCCCTGAGGAGGAAGTGCAGATTCTTAAACACTGGACAACCAGGGAAGTCCCAAGGCTAAGTTAAAAGTGTCACAGAAGCCACATTCTCACCTGGAGGCTTGGGATCCTCTTCCCAGCATACGCCGATGTGGCAGAGCCAATTTTCTTGTGATTGTGGGACAGAGGACCCCACTTCCTTGCTGGCTGTCACCTACAGCTAGTCTCAGCTTCTAGAGTTCCATCCACATTCCTTCTGATGTGCTCCTTGCCTCCCCTCCAACTTCCAACCCGCCAATTCACACTGTGCTCTTGTTCTCTTTTGAATCTCTCCATCTTCCTCTTCTGTCATCAGCCAAAGAAAACTTGCTGATTTTAAAGGAGCTCATGAGGTCGGATATCATCCATCTGGAGACTCTCCTTATCCTAAAGTCAACTGTGCCATATAACATCATCACAGGGGCTAGATCTCAGTATGTTCACAAGTTCCAAGGATGAGGACAGGTAGAATTCTGCCAACCGCAGGATTTGATCAGTGAGCCTCTGCATAGGGACACATGAGGAAGCACTTAGGATATACGTGGGTGAAGACACCTATGGGAACATACCTAGTGGCCTGTAGGTATCATAAGATCTTGTCTTCATACATTTGTATATAATGTACCTGAATAAGGAGATGTGCTTCTATAGCCTATGATTCTCCTTTTCTCCAGGGACCTTCTTTTTTCTGTGCTTAGAGTAGAAAATAAAACCCATAGTGCAGATGGGTTTGCATATTCTTCTCTTGTGCATTATGGTATGTGGGACAGTCACAAACCACCACTATGTTCAATGTTGTTTGTGGCCCACCAAGTATAATTCCACAGTATCCTTTAAGGATCTTTTTTTTCCAGTCATACTCTAAATACAGTAACATGGATTTACTCTGCCTTTTTTAGTAGAAAATGTTGTGATAATAGGTAAAAAGTTAAGCTTACATTCATGCAATAGATATTTTTGAGCACTTGCTATGTGTAAATACTGAGAATGCAGCAGTGAAAATGTAAAGCCAAAATACCTGATCCCATCCATCGGAGTACAGATTCAGATGAAGAGGCAAACATACATCATACCCTATCAGGTCATCCTAATACTCTGAAGTAAACAAAAACGCAATAAGGGGATAGAAACTCTAGACAAACAGGTGATTTTACTTGATACATTGAGCAGTGGTCACAATAGCTATTACTGTTTTGAAGCAAACTGCTCCCTCCAAAGCAGATTCATATGGATGAACCATTGTTTAAGACATTGAACTAGAAGTAGGAGTCTCCAGAAAAACACTGGGTTTGCACTTTGTGGAATTCCCCAGGAGCTGAAACAATATGAGTCATATGTATTCAAAGCATGTATAATTTGTAGTTAATGTTAACAAATGTTTCCATTCTTACTCTTTGTGTGCATGCAAAATGTTACAAAATGCCTAAGATATGTGAAGAGACCAATACTTGGATCTCTACAGCAGGATGAAGAATGGATCTTTAATTGGGTCCTCAACCACTGATAGTGAATTTTTTTTGGTCATGGATTAATTTCATCATTTTGATTCTGAATTAATCTTGTTTTCCAAACTAATGGCTTATTTTTCTCCATACAGGTGGTTCTCTCAATGCATCATCCAGCAATCGGGGCAGGAGCTTGTCAATGGGCTGACGACCTGTTTGCATAGTCAGTGCCTGGTGGAAGCTGGAGGGCTTGAGTCTATACTGGTGGAGATACTGCCCCCCCACCTGGGACATCTGGCAATGAGTGAAAACATTTTTCATTGTCACAATGGGGATAGAGTGCTAGGGATGCTGTTAAATGTCTTACCATGCATGGGACAGCAACACTCCCTGTCCCTGACCACCACAAAGAATTATCTGGCTCAAAATTTTCATACTGTTGTTAAGTATGGACTAGACTGAAGATTTAAGCAGTGTCCTGAAAGCTACCATGTTGACAAATGAACATAGAAGTTGTCAAAAACAGTGGCCACTTTGTTCCAAGTTATGGTTTATTTATATGTGTTTCTGACTTCCTTTCAGCTGCCTTGAAGCTCTGGTATGAACAAAATTCATCTCTGCCACATTCTACCATTGTGCATCGAGTTGGAGTGGGAGATGGACAGTTTCAAGCACTGATTGACCAAGAACTAAAACAGATGGAGTCCTACTTAGAAAATGCTTACAGAGGACACAAGTGGGTATATTACTCATTAAGTGCAGATTTTGTAAGCTTTACATTTTAGTTTCCGGGGGCAGGGGGAAATATCTACAACAGTTGTGATGTGTGAATTGGAAAGCTGGATACAGAGGGCTTCAGTGGATGGGTGGGGAGAAAAAAACAGACCCTTCCCACTTTGTGTTCCATGCCCATGTCAGAGGAGAAAGCAGAACTGAAGCCTTGCAGTAGCAGGTTGTTTCCCCATATGGAACCGCATGATTCTTCTCTTTTTCTAATCTCCTTCCAAACCTTGATGGAGGAGGGCTTGCTAACCTCAGATATTCCTAAAAATCCATGAACATAGCCTGTCAATGGTTTGTACTATGCAGCTCCTTTATCCTGGAGTTCTGTACGTCCCAGGACTGGGGATTCCTCTCAGTTCCCTTCTCTGGCTTCACCTGTTTGTCAGTGAAGCCTGGCGCCCAGCACAGACAGTACTAGTAATCCTGACTTTGGGAGGAAGGGACCCTTCCCCTAGGATCTGAATGGCTATGAATAGAAACCTCCTCCTTTACTTCCTGAATCAGGCTCTTGGAGCTAAGACAGTAAAATTGGGGTGTGTGGAGAGATACCATCTGCAGACTCCTTTTAATGGCTCCTATGTGTGGGCTGTTTTCGACACTCTGAATGCTTCTGAGATAATGCAAAGCAAACAGAGTGACATTGATCTTAATCTTTTAAGTGTCAGACTAACTTTCATCGTGGTGAAGAAACAAACATCAGATTTTTTATTGAAAAGGATGAAGACTTGACAATCCATCTCCAGGAACAGTTATTGATTTAGAGGTGACTAGGATGGAATGGTAAGCCATCTTTCTTTATTTTAAAGATTCCTTTTTATTTAAATAGTAACAGAGTTTTTTAAGGTTTGCATGATTTGGACGAGAAAGGAAGAATTGACCTAAAGAAGGTTAAAAATGATAGGTATATTAGATGATAATTTTTTCTGTCTTCAATCATTTTGTTTTTCAGAGAATTTTAAAAACAGACAAATATTTATTGATCGTTCTATGATTCAGTTGTTAGGAAGAAGGCTAGAACTTCTGGTTAACTTTAGACTTCTAAGTGAATTATGCAAATAAGAAAGTTATGCAAAACCACAGCAAGAAATAAAACAGGACATTCATACCAACTGATAGGGAGAAATGAATTAAATTTGAAGGCAGAAACATTGATTTTTCTAGTAGAAGGCATGAAAGGATTGAAGAAAACAAAGCAAATGAAAAGTACAATTAACATAAAGTATAACATAAAATGACATAAACATTCAATATTTACAATAAATTGGTTAACCTTACCACTTATATAACTTAGTTTGAATATATTCTGGTGATTTGCAGAGATGGATATTCCGATCTTTCCCTAAATCTCTGAATCACATTACCTATGACCATGTCTAACATGATAATTTGATGTTTGCTGCCTCTAGGCATCAGTGCATATGCTTGTGAGTTTAAATCCCATGAGTGTTATTGTCAATGATTTCACTGTCCTTTGTGGATTTGCTTTAGCAAATCATTGCTCAAAATTTAGCCAGGCTTCTAAATATAAAGGAAACTCTGTATCATAGATTTCTGTAAATTGTTACTTCAAAGACTAGGTTTGCTACATTGTTTTTCTTCTAAAATAAGCTTGATACCAATTATGTTCTATAATTCTAGGTATGACTTTTTTATTGTGAGTCAGTCTGTGAAAGAAGGCACTGGCACTGGCACTCCCACTCATTATAATGTCATCCATGACATGCTTTACTTGAGCCCAGATGCAGTACAGAGTCTAACTTACATACTATGCCACATGTATTACACTTTTTTAGTAAGTATTCTTTTTCTTTAATTTGGTAATGTGCATCTGTTAATCCTATACTCCTAATTTATTGCTCCCCCCTGCACTTTCTTCTTTGGTAACCATAGGTTTGTTTTCTGTCGCTGTGAGTCTGTTTCTGCTTTGTAAATAAAAATAAGTTCATTTGTATGCTATTTTTTGGGTTCTACATGTAAGTGATATCAAATAATATTTGTCTCTGATTTACTTCACTTAGTACGATAATATCTAGGTCCATCCATGTTACTGCAAATGGCATTATTTCATTCTTTATGAATGAGTATTATTCTATTGTATACACCTACCATATCTTTGTCCATTCATCTGCTGATGGACATTTAGGTTGCTTTTGTGTCTTGGCTATTGTAAATAGTGCTGCTATGAACATTGGGGTACATGCATATTTTTGAATTAGAGCTTTCATCTTTTCTGGATATACGCCCAGGAGTGGGACTGCTGGGTCATATGGTAGCTCTGTTTTTAGTTTTAAGGAGGCTCCGTACTGTTCTCCATAATGGCTATGGTATTTTTTGATACTGATTTTCCTTCAGATCTGTGAAACTGTTCAAAATTGAATCTACTTTTTGAACCTTGGATATCCATAAAAATTTAAACTTAGGGAAAGTAGATATAAAGGTAAAAAAAAATTTTTTAGTTGATCTTTCTCCTAAAGGGTATCATCCGAGTTCCTGCTCCTTGCCATTATGCCCATAAGCTGGCTTACCTGGTGGGCCAGAGTCTTCACCAAGAACCACATGGATCTCTGTCAAAAGTCTCTTTTACCTTTAACATAGAGAAGAAAGCATGATGGGATGTTGAAAACCACAATTTGTAAATTTATTTTCTCATTCTGCATCTGTACATCTGAAATTTTTTTCCTAGATGCACGATCAGAGTTTAAAACCATTCTTGACTGGACATGGATGAGACTCCAAGTGTGTTATGCTATTTTCAATACTACCACTAACTTAACATGAGGCTTCTCTTCTCCAGGCGGGAGAACTGACAGTGAGAGTTTTGTTTTACAATTTACCTCTCAAATGTGTTACAAGGACTGAATGTGTTACATGCCTGAATATTCTGTACTCCAAGCAATGCTGCTCTAATTGTAAAGGTTGGGGGACTTCCCTGGTGGTGCAGTGGTTAAGAATCTGCCTGCCAATGCAGGGGACACGGGTTCGAGCCCTGGTCCAGGAAGATCCCACGTGCCGTGGCACAACTAAGCCCATGTGCCACAACTACTGAGCCCACATGCCACAACTACTGAAGCCCACGTACTCTAGGGCCCATGCCCTGCAACAAGAGAAGCCACCACAATGAGAAGCCCGTGCACCACAATGAAGAGTAGCCCCCACTCACCACAACTAGAGAAAAGACTGCACACACCAATGAAGACCAAACGCAGCCAAAAATAAATAAATAAATAAATAAATAAATTTTTTTAAAAGGTTGGTCATTAGTCACATGGAGAATATATATATATCTATGAACAAGTAAATTCTACTTGGAAAATCATACCTACTTTATTTTTGTAACATCCTTTTTCTCAAGGACAACGAAGACATAAAAGTGGCAAAATTAAATGGGAATTTATTTGTGTGTAATACTTTGTATGAAAGAAACAACCTATGTATGAAATAGTTTGTTCTTTGTACCTGCATGGGAATCTGAATTTTTTCTGGTGGAGCTGCAGTAAGGAGAGCTTTGCGATTTAAAAGTTGGTGGCTCAGGAATGTAATATTTTGTCACTTTTTCCACAAAGAAGGTAAATTAAGGGCTTTGTTAGCATTTCTGTTTAATTCATTCTCTTGTGCATGTCTAAGAGTGACATTATTGTGTTAGCTGTATCATCATCAGAAGAAAGTCTTGAATAAGTTGTTTAAATGAAGCTATCATGTTTTTCCTGAAAGCAGACACATTTTTTTTCTCTCTCCACTTAAAACTATCTTTAAATAGACTTAAGAAACAATATGAGGGACTTCCCGGTGGCTCAGTGGTTAAGAATCCACCTGCCAATGCAGGGGAGACGGGTTCAAGCCGTGGTCTGGGAAGACCCCACATGCCGTGGAGCAGCTAAGCCTGGGCGTGACAACTACTGAGCCTGCACTCTGGAGCCCGCGAGCCACAGCTACTAAGCCCACACACCACAACTACTGAAGCCCACACGCCTAGAGCCCATGCTCCACAACGAGAAGCCACCGCAATGAGAAGCCTGTGCACCACAATGAAGAGTAACCCCCGCTCACCGCAACTAGAGAAAGCCCGCACACAGCAACAAAGACCCAACAGAGCCAAAAATAATTAATTAATTAATTTATTTATTTATTTATTTAAAAAACAATATGTGAAACTTTTGTTCTCTTATACTCCTAGAGTGTTTTTTTTTTGAGGTGGGGTAGTTAGGGGGCTTCAAATACATCAAAAAGGATATGTTTAAAAACAATATAATTGCTTTGATTATAGGTTAATCAATTTAGGTTTGCAATTTGAACCCATCTTATAAGAAACAAAATTAAAACAAGTCTTTTAAATATACTGTAATCGGGCCTCCCTGGTGGCGCAGTGGTTGAGAGTCCGCCTGCCGATGCAGGGGATATGGGTTCGTGCCCCGGTCTGGGAGGATCCCATATGCCGCGGAGCGGCTGGGCCCGTGAGCCATGGCCGCTGGGCCTGCGCGTCCGGAGCCTGTGCTCCGCAACGGGAGAGGCCACAACAGTGAGAGGCCCGCATACAGCAAAAAAAAAAAAAGAAAAAAAAAATATATATACTGTAATCCAGGTAACGTCCTACCTAGCTGTATTGCTAATAATGATAAATATAATATAGGATATGGTTTCCATGATTAAAGATAACACATTCTTTTCTAAAGCTAGAATTTGATTTATGATAATACATTTATGGTAGTACATTTCTAGAGAGCTACAAAAATCACTTGGAACAAATTCAAAGTAATGAGAACTTTCTGAACATTTCTTATAAATGCAATACAAATATTATTTATTCACAAAACTATAATGTCTAGAATTATAAATTTAAAATGTGATTCAATAAAGGTATTCATGTTAAAATCACTGAATTCAGTCTTGTTATTAAAAATATGGTCTTGGGCTTCTTAATCTACTGATTAGAAAAAATTGTTGCTTTTGTAAGATGAATAGAAATATTGTGACCAGGACACCATCTGACTTTATTAGCCTACTAGTCCTTTATAAATTAGATGAAGGAAACTGGGTATCAAATATTTCTAGGGGAAAGTGGGCTTCCCTGGTGGTGCAGTGGTTGAGAGTCCACCTGCCGATACAGGGGACACGGGTTCGTGCCCCAGTCCAGGAAGATCCCACATGCCATAGAGCAGCTGGGCCCGTGAGCCATGGCCACGAGCCTGTGCATCTGGAGCCTGTGTTCCACATTGGGAGAGGCCACAGCAGTGAGAGGCCCGCATACCGCAAAAAAACAAAACAAACAAAAAATATTCCTAGGAGAAAGCTTTATTGTTCCAAAGGCTTATAGATAAACTTTCTCCAGTGTATCATAGTACCTAAGTTTCACGTTACTGAGTAGCTTAGGAATGAATTTGGCCTAAGCAGCAATATAATATATAATCTAAGAATAATGAATTTCCTGACTCTGAGTTAGAGGTCTGATGTGGGCATTACTGGGCTAAAATAAATATCAGCAGGGCTGCATTCCTTTCTGGAGGCTGTAGGAGTCTGTTTCCTTCATTCTAGCTTCCAGAAGTTGTCTGCATTCCTTGCCTCCTGGCCCCCCTTCCATCTTCAAAGCCTGCAATGGCCAACGGAGTCATTCTCATATCCCACTGACACTGACTCTTCTGCCTCCCACTTCCACTTTTAATGGCCCTTGTGAAGATGTTGGGACCGCTTGGATAATCCAGGATATTCTCCCTATTTTAATGTTAGCTGATAGGCAGCCTAGCTCCATCTGCAACCTTAATTCCCTTTCCCCATATAAGGCAACATTTGGGTAGAATCCAAGGATTAGAACATAGACATCTTTGGAGGGGCCATTAACCTGCCACAGAGACATTGTCCAGGGCTGAGCGTGTCGGGGAACAGGGACACATGTGAATGTAGGAACTCCTTCCTCCAATGGGTGCCTCAGAATAAGAGAGACTTAGGGGAGCACCCACTGGAGTCTCAGGCAGCACAGCTCTTGAGCACCTGCCCCATGACCTGCACCCCTCTCCTCATCATTCTCCTCCCTCTCTGCATAGGTGAGGGCTGACCTGTTCTGGGTGGAATATTTGTGGGGGACCCCTCAGTTCTGCCCTGTACCCTCATTCACTTGGCTCACTCTTCCCTCTCTCCCTCTAGGGTCTTTGGCCCAGGCAGGGCTGACTTAGCCACCCTCAGCATCCAAGGGCCCAGGACAGATGGCCACCATCACCTGTACTGGAAATAGCAACAATGTGGGCAACCAGGGAGCAGCTTGGCTGCAGCAACACTCAGGCTGTGTCCTCACACTCCTGACCCACAAGTATGTTAACCCACTCTCAGGAATCACAGATTCGTGGGCTCTGGGTCAAGGCAGACTGGCTTCTCTCTCTCTGGTCTCCAGCCTGGAGATGAGGCTAATTATTAGTGCTCAGCATGGGACAGCAGCTTGGTGCTTGCATTGTGCTCAAGGTCCACAGGGAAGTGAGAGAAAGACCTTTGGGCTTCAGGCTACCTACTCGCTGCCCAGAGCATCGGGGAGCAATGGATCCCTGAGGAGATATGGAGTAGACAATATTGGGTACTTGAAGGGGCTTTTTTAAGTTGGGACTGCCAACAAAACTCAATAAATCCAGTTAAGGATGTTTAGAATTACTCATTCAAAAATATTTATATGCAGCACAGTTCTAAACCTACTGGGATCTACTTGATGATGTGTATTACATGTATTTATTAATGAAGAGGAGCTAGGTTAAATGTTTATTTAACCTCCGATTTTTTTTCCATAAAGGAACTGTAAACAATTAATGCCAAGAATAGCTAAAGGGACATTTACTTACCCAACTTCTTCCTAACAATCTTTCAATTCCATACAATGATCTACTTTTTCAGTCCTGTGGATTATCCACCATTACAGCATATATTGGCCACTTCCTGGGGTCCCTAACGCTAGAACAGTAATGCTCTCACACAGCTTATGTTTTTGGATGTCAGTCTCTTCAACTGTGCCTCCAAAGCCCCACCTTCACCTTTTTCTACCAGTCCCTGAACACAACGGTGTGAGAATTAGAAGGGTGCCTTGGGAGCACAAATTGAGTTAAATCCCCAGTGAGGGTTTGGGCTTGGGGGAAGCATTTAGGACACAGAAACCTGACCCCAGAGGGTGATATCTTTAGGATTTATGGAAATGAGCTAGAAGGAGAAATGAGGGGGGAAATGCTCTAGGTGTTGGTAACAGCATATGTCAACAACAGAAAAAAAATTTTTTGGTTGTTCATCCAAGTAAATAATAGAATTTGCACTGGGCCTAAGTGTGGCAGATGGCGGTAGGGACAGGGTCAGGAGAAGTGACTCTAGATGTGTCTGGATGAGATGAAGGAAGGGTGCAGCCATGTTGTAAAGTTGACACATTCTAAGTATGCATTTGGCTGTAGAGGTCATGTGGAGCCTGAGCTAGTCAGAGTTCTCTAGAGAAACAAAAAGAGATAGAAGGAGATTTATTATGAGGAATTGGCTCACATACTCAGGGCTGTGCACATGCTCAGGAAAGACCTGGGAAGGTTCTAAGCTCTCACCTCTGGCTGACCTTGCCATTCTGCACAAGCAGGAAGTGAAGGCTTAGGTGGGGATTTCCACTGCCTGGCTGAGTGTTAAGACAAAAATCCCCATGCTCACAGAGCCCCTCAGTAAAGATTGGGTGACTTCTTGGTTCCAGGCTGTTAATGAAATCTCTATCCAGTCAACAAATGACCACCAAGTAACCAAACAGGGACGACAGTGGTCACACACGACACAGAATACACTTTAGTGAATTCCCCCAGAAAAGTCAATAGCAAAAAAACAACAAAAGAAAAAAAAACCCAAAACAAAAAACAAACCAAGGGCTTCCCTGGTGGCGCAGTGCTTGAGAGTCCGCCTGCCGATGCAGGGGACACGGGTTCGTGCCCCGGTCTAGGAAAATCCCACATGCCGCGGAGTGGCTGAGCCCTTGAGCCATGGCTGCTGAGCCTGCGCATCCGGAGCCTGTGCTCCACAACGGGAGAGGCCACAACAGTGAGAGGCCCACGTACTGCAAAAAAAAAAAAAAAAAAAAAAACAAGTACAAAAAAACAGCATAACAACAAATCCTGGGGAAGGGTGAGAATCTGATTCTCAGAGTTTCCATGTGATATTAATTTAAATGTCCAGTTTATGCCCCCCCACCAAAAAAAAGAAGAAAGTAAAAAAAGTGTCCTACGTGGTCCAGAAAAGAGTTGACATAGTAGGGCTGAGACTGCTTTCCTTAGAAAGGCCTGCTTGCTAGGTTGGCCCTTGGCTCGAGACTGGGAACTTGGAATCAAGACAGTCCCCACCATTCTCCAGTCAAAGTGGCTCACTGTGCCCAAGCTGTTGTTGCAAACACTGTGCTTTATGTTGAACATCTCTTTCCTGCTGAAATTCTTGAGTTTAGGTATGTGCTAGGCAGAGGATGACTAAATGACCAGCCCCCAGTAACAACCTCTGGGCACACAGTCTCTAATGAGGTTTCCTGGAAGACAACATTTCACATGTGCTGTCACAAGTTTTGCTGGAGGAGTTCAGTGTGCCTGTGTGACTCCACTGGAGCAGGATTCCTAAAAGCCTGTGCCTGGTTTCCTCTGGACCTCCTTCATGCACTTTTACCCTTAGCTTATTTTGCTTCGTGTGCTGTCATGGTAATAAATCATAGCAGCTAGTATGATAATATACTGAGGGCGGCGAGAGAATCACATAGCCTGGGGGTGTTCTCGCCACCCCCCAAAACAGGCTGACACACAAGGGGAAAAAAGCCCTAGTAGACAGTATCTTCATGAAACTCCTGACAATGGACAAATACTTTATATCAGCTATTTTTTAAACCATTTTTTAAAACTGAAGTGTAGTTAATTTACAATGTTGTGTTAGTTTCAGGTATACAGCAACAAGATTCAGTTTATATATATATATATATGTGTGTTCTTTTTCAGAATCTTTTCCATTATAGGTTATTATAAGATATTGAATATAATTCCCTGTGCTATACAGTAGGTCCTTCCTATTTATCTACTTTATACATAGTAGTGTGTATATGTTAATCCCAAACTCCTAATTTATCTCTACTCCCTCCCCCTGCTATCCCCTTTGGTAACCATAAGTTTGTTTTCTATGTCTGTGAGTCTATTTTTGTAAATAAGTTAACTTCTATCATTTTTTTTAGATTCCACATATAAGTGATATCATATGATATTTGTCTTTCTCTGTCTGACTTCACTTAATATGATAATCTCTAGGTCCATCCATGTTGCTGCAAATGGCATTATTTCATTCTTTTCTATGGCTGAGTATTATTCCATTATATATATATATATATATATATATATATATACACACATATACACCACATCTTCTTTATCCAGTCATCTGTTGATGAAGATATAGGTTGCTTCCATGTCTTGGCTATTGTAAATAGTGCTGCTATGAACCCTGGAACATTTTTTGAGTATGTTCAAAGAATTAAAAGAAATCATATTTTAAAAACTAAACAATAGTATGAAAATTATATTCCTCGAAGTAGAGAATGGCAATAAAGAAGATAAAATTATAAAAGAGAACCAAGTGGAATATCTGTAGTTGAAAAGGACAGTAATAACTAAAAATTTCACTGGAGGGGCTTAGATTAGTTTCCCAGGGCTGCTGTAACAAATTACTACCAACCACATGTCTTAAAAACAACAGAAATTTACTGTTTCACACTTCTGGACGGTGGAAGTCTGGAGTCAAGCTGTAGGCCCGGCTATGCTCCCTATGAAAGATCTAGAAAATTATTCTTCCTTGCTTCTTTCTAGCTTTTGGTATTTTCTGGAACTCATTGGTTTTCCTTGTCTTGCAGCTGTATCATTCCAATCTCTGCTTTCATTATCACGGGGCCTTCTTTCCTCTGTGTCTGTGTATCCAAACTTCCCTGCTCTTATAAAGACAACAGCCATTGGGTTAGGGCCCACAGTAATCCCATATAACCATATCTTAACTTGAGACCCTATTTCCAAATAAGGACACTGTCACAGGTACTGGGTATTAGAGATTTAATATATAACTGGGGGGACACAAACCCACAATAGGGCTGAACAGATGAGAGCAGGAGGAAGACAGAATCAGTGAATTTGAAGACAGGTTAACTGAGTTCCAGTCTGATGAACAGTAAGTTAAAAAAAGGGGGGGATAGGGAAGAAAAATGAACAGAGCCTTATGAGACCTGGGTAATACTATCAAGCATACCAACACATGCATAAAGAAGAGTCCCAAAAAGACATGAGAGAGAGAAAGGGAGGCCATGTGAAGTATTAGCCAAAATCTCACCAAATTTGATGGAAAACACAATCAATATTCAAGAAGTTCGATGGACATCAAGTTGAATAAGCCCACATCACAATAAAATGGTTCAAGGTCAAAGACAAAGAGAGAATCATGAAAGCAACAAGAAAGAAGTGACTAATCACGGGCAAAGGCTCCCCACTAAGTTTAAGGGTCGACTTTCATTAAAAATCATGGAGAACAGAAGGCAGTGGGATGACGTAGTAAAAGTACTAAAACAGGGAATTTCCTGGCAGTCCAGTGGTTAGGACTCCACGCTTTCATTGCAGAGGGGCCGGGTTCAATCCCTGGTTGGGGAACTAAGATCCCACAAGCTGTCTGCAGCGTGGCCAAAAAAAAAAAAAATGAAGTGCTGAAAGACATTGACTGTCAACCAAGAATTCTCTAGTAGAGATGCCCTTCAGTAATGAAGAAGACATTAAGACATTCCCAGATAAATAAAACCTGAGAGAATCCATTGCTATCATCAGGCCTATAAGGAATATGGAGTCCTTTAGGCTGAAATGAAAAGACAACAGAGTAACGCAAATCTACATGAAGAAATTGTTACATATGTAAATATAAAAGAAAGTGTAAATATAAGTACATAAGATGTATATAGTACAAACATATAAACAATGTACTATTTTCTTCTATCTGCTTAAAAAGGACACTTACAAGAATATAATAATCTACATTGCTGAACACACAATGTATAAAATATGTAATTTATATGACAATAACAGTATACAGAAGGGTACATGGAACAGATCCACAGATGAGTAAAGTCTCTTTAAGTCACTGAAATTAATTTGGTATTAATCCAAATTAGAATGCTATAAATTAAGATGTTAATTGTCCCCAGGGAAACCACTAAGTCTATAACCCAGAATCTATAGTAAAAGAAACAACATGGGAATTAAATTGGTACACTAGAAAATAACCAGCACAAAAGAAAGCAACAATGGAGGAATATTAGAACAAAAAGATATAACTCATACAGAAAACAGATGGCAAAATGACAGATTTCAATGCTACCTGATTAGTGATTAAACTAAATGTATTCATACATAGTTTACAGACTCCAATAGGCAGACATTGGCAGAATGGATAAAAAGCTATGATCTAGCTATATGCCATCTACAGAGTTGCACTTTAAATTCAAGATACAAAGAGATCTAAAGAAAAAAGATGGGAAAACGTATATCAAGCAAATATTAACCAAAAGAGAATTAGACTGGCTTTATCATATAAGGCAAAAAAAACATTATGGCAATTTTTTTCTAGAGACAAGTAAGGACATTTTAGAGTGACAAAAGGGTCCATTTCTCAAGGAGGAAACATTATAAACATTTTGCACTTAACAAGATAGTTCCAAAATACGTGAAGCAAAGTGACAGAATTGAAAAGAGAAACAGACTCCTCAACAATAATAGTGAGAAACGTCAATACTCAACTTTCAGTAGTGGAGAGAATCTGTTATTTCTTGGGATTCTCACATCAGCACTGTGGGGTGGACAGAGTAGGGGCTGTGGCCCATATTTTACGGTTCAGGGCACTGAAATTTAGAGAGATTGAGTAACTTGCCCAGAGTCACAACACTGAGGAGTGATGGGTCTGAGGCAGGGGAGGGAGTTGATTCCCTGGGGATAGAGATTCCTGAACACGTGGACATGAGATCATGCCCTGGATACACAAACCAAGAGCTCTCCTCACTCCCTTTCCCACATCCTCCTGCCCCAAGGATGCTGCAGGGAGACAGCTGATACTCGGAGGAGGTACCAGGCCCAAGAGAATGGCTCAAATCGGGACCCACCTCCTGGCTCTACGTTTCAATCCCTGACCCCAAATACAATGCCTTTCCCCCAAATGAAGACCCCCTGATGGAGCGGGATATCCAAATATGTGTGCATCTCCCCTCCCTTCCCCCTCAGCACTGGATTCTAGCAGCTGATTTGCAGTGAGACTTCCTGGTGGTCAGGTGACCACCCTGAATAACCAGTAGTCTACTTGACTCCCTAACGACTCAGAACCCAGGACATTCCAAACCAACTGCCCACATGACAGTTGCACAGAGAACTAGCATCATCTTCAACTGACCAAACCTGGATGATGAGCAGTTAATATTCATTATCTGGGAACAGGGTCTACTGGGCTGGTGTTTTGGTGGCTTAACAGATGAAGTTTACAGCCCCCCAGGGTCTCACTGACTAGAAACTGCCCAGTCATCTGAGCAGCTTGGACTAAGCCCTGGCTAAGAGCGGGCAGTGGCTGCATGGGCTCTGAGTGGGCACCTTCCCTGCCCAATCCTCCCTCAGCCAGATCCAGGCTCTGCTGTACAAACTACAGCCATTACTCCTGAATCTACTTACTGGTATTATTTCCACAGTACCTTCGGTGGAGTGGTTAGTGGGGGTGCTATTTGTGTCTGTACCCTGTTGTTTGGCCAGATGCTGATTCTGATGTGTCTGAACCACCGCTGCGGATGGCCAACAGATTATCTTGATCGCAGAAGGTATTCTTGTGCATCCTGTGTTTGATTCCTTTATAATCTTCCTTTTCTTCTTGGTACCCAAGTCATGATCCTGGAAAACACAAGAAAAATTGAGAGAACTATTGATATGTTGCTGGGAGAAGACCATGAGGAGGTGTCAATTCATTCCCAGGTCACACGTCTGTTCTCTTTGTTCACCAGCCTCTTAGGGGAGCCAAGTGAATCAAAGCTGGGCTTGAGAAGAGGGTGTTGCAATGTGGTGTGCACTTAAACTAGCCAGCAGGCTGACTGCACGGGGACATGACTTTATTTAGTGAGATAATATAGAAAGGGAGCACAGCACAGTGACCAACAGAGTGGGGGCTGGTGCCTGATGGTCTGGATTCAAATCATACCAGAAGCCACGTGAACCTGGGAAAGTTATGCAGACCCTCTGTGCTCACTTCCTTGTTCTGTGATAATGGAAATGTTAATAGGGCCCACTTACTAGTATTACATGATGAAGCTTAATACAACAAATCAGGTAGACCCTGACGAAAAATGATGGGTACTTCATAAGTGCTACCTAAGTGTTCAAATAGTAAATGTCTGGAAGAATAAGCAAGAAATGTGGTAGTGTTGCCTCCAGAGAGGGGACCTGGATGCCACAGGGCAGGGGAGCAGGGAAGGTTATGGGTGTGATGCTTTAGAGCTTGTGAAGAATATCTGTTATCATCTCCTGTGATCCCCACATCAGCCCCGTGGGGAACTCACGGCAGGTGCTGTGATCCATATTTTATGGTACATGGCACTAAAATGTTGAGATTTTAAGTGACTTTCCCAGAGTCGCAAAGCTGATGACAGATGGATGTGGGACAGGAATGTAGTTGGTTCCCTGGGACAGAAATCACTGAACCCCTGAATCCTCTAGATGGTGCCCTGGACTCCTGAGCCCAGGGCTCCCCTCCCTCCATCCCCCCATTCCTCCTGCCTGCCCCATGGTTGCTCCAAGGACAGGAGGGGTCTGAGCCAACAGGAGGGCCCATGCCTGATCCAGCTGCCTCCCTTACATGTTGATCCCTGACTCCACAGCTGTTAAATATCCCTGAAAGAGGGTCCCTTTAAGGATCAGGGGGTCCCATCTACGACCCTCCTCCCTCAGCATCTTCACACACTGGGTGAGCCTCCTGGTGGTTTGACCAGTGGTTGGCTTGTCTCCACGTGGCCCAGAGGCCTGGTCTCTCCAAGCCAGCTGCCCACATGGCACATCTCTAACAAATTAGCTTGGTCTTCAACAACCAGCCCTGGATGCACAGTTAGTGCTGATTAATGAGGACAGTGGCCTGCTGGGCTGTGCTTGGTGGTTTAGTGGGTGAAGCTGGCGTGCCCCACTGTCGCCTGACTATTGATGTGAGCAACTGTCTGAGTAGCCTGGGCTACAGCCCGGCTGGGGAGGGGCCGTGGCTGCACCGGCTCTGAGGGCGCACCTTCCCTGCTCATCCTTCCTCATCAAAATCCAGCCCCTACAAACTCCTCATCCATCCCTAGACCCTGCAGTGGCACAGGAGAGAGGCCCATGTCCTCCTAGAGGGACCCCTCCATAGCCACAGCCTAGAGATCCCATCCCAGGACTGTCTCTGAGGATGACCCAGGCCCTCCCAATCTCTGTCACCAAATGTTCATTCCACTAACCCGATGGCACTGTCCCTTCTCTCCACGCAAACACCCAGTGATCCTGTCCACATCAACCACTGGAAATACTGCCATGAAATCCCAGTTTCCTTCCTTTCTGAAAACCTCTAGATTTAGAATGCTAACATTTGCTTTTGGATTTTGACATTGACATTCAGAAGTGTTTAGCCTGTAATTTCTCCTGTCCTGTAATATCTGCTGCTGGTATGACATCAGTATTCTCCTGGTCCGATGAAAGCAGTGTGGGTGTGTTCCCTCTGTATCTGTTCTCTGGAAGAGTGTGTAGGAGACGGGCATCATTTCTGTCTTAAATGTTTGGTAGAAATCAGAGGAAGCCACCTGGGCCTGAAGTTTGTTTTGCGGGGAAATTTTTTTGCATCTCTTTCTAATTGAAGTTTACTTGGTGTATTGTACAGGGCACAGATCTTAAGTGTAGAGCTTTATGGTGTCTTGTAAATATAAACACATCTATTACCAACACCCAGTTCAATACACAGGACATCCCCAGCACCCTCACAGCCCCCTGTAGAAGGGGAGAAGAATAAGTGCTAACTTATTCGGTTCTAAGAATGAAATCAGTTACTCCGTGTATATTCCAAGTGCAGTGATTTACACACAAATAACTCAAAATTAGTGTGGCAGCACAATCAGAGAGTAGTGGAGGGCGCTGGAGGGCTGGGAGAATCCAGTCCCTTTGGGATTTCCGCTGTGGAGGTCTGGGGCCAGAGTAAGGAAGCTGAGAGGAGCTTCTCAGAAGCATCTGGGCTTTTACAGAGGGAAAAACTACTGCTCCCCAGAGTGGAGCGCCCATTGTAATTCACTGAGCCCTCCCTTTGCGGAGAGTGCTTTTCTATACTTGTGTGTTATTTTACATAGAAATGTTTAAAAAATAAACCAAGGAGGAGATCAATTTTGCTTGATGTAAGAGCCTCCAGTGTTAAAAATAAAACATATATCTAAAATTAATGCTAAATCTGTACAGCTCTGACAGGAAGTAACCGGCACTCACTAGCTGACTCAGGAGCGGAGGGGGAGCAGAGAGGCGGCCCTCCTTCCTAGGCCTCGTGTCTCATTTAAGCTGCCAGACGCTGCACAAGCTCCATCCCCTCTGAGTCTCAGGCTGAGGCCTCCAGGTCACGGTCTTCACAGGTGTCAGACCAGAACCTGCCACACAAAGGCAGGGACTGGAATCAGTGGGGAGGTGGGCTCCCTGGGGTCGGTGTGTGGGGCCCAGGGGGCTACTCAGACCCTGGAAGTGACTTTGGGCCCTGACATCCACAGGGCTCACATCCTCAGGGCACTGAGGCCTGTTTGCTGCTCTTTGCCAAGTGTGTTCTGGTATAAGAGAGAGATGTCCTACAGGGGCGATTTAACCTGGGCATTTGGCTGGGCGGCGTTCAAGTGACTGGTCCCCTGAACAGTGAAAGTGATGCAGAGGAAAGGGGAGGCCCTGGGGCTCCAGGGTGAAAAGTGTGGGTCCCTCTCACCTGGGCACTGTGAGGAGTGGGAGGTCTGATGACACAGGTGGGAGTAGTGACCCTGTCCCTCCAGCCCACACACAACACGGCCCATCATGAGACCAGCACAGTGGAAGTGGGCAGAGAACCGTAATGTTCCCTTTTCCCCTAATACTCATTTTTCTTTCTTTAACACCCCAGCCAAACTTGCCTGTGCTTTTTAATTTAAAAATATCCTGATGATCACTGCTTTGTGACCGCCTGGAGGGGTGGGATAGGGAGGGTGGGAGGGAGGGAGATGCAAGAGGGAAGGAAAAAAAATAAAAATAAAAATATCCTGATGCTGTGGTAATAGAATCATAAATTTTATAGCTTTGCTATATCCCAACATGAAAAGTTTACAGAAGACACTGCCTTTCAGAGTGTAATAAAACCAGATGTATTTGTTATTTAATTTTAAGGTCATAATTAATTTGGAATCCTGGTCCTTCAATTCATCCTAAATGAGCATTGCCTTGAATTGCCTTCATTTTTTGTGTGTGTTGTATTCAATTTTTACACATCTATGAAAAATCTATAGAACCTCAGGTTGAGAAATGGTGCCATGAGGTGACCCAGGCCTTTCAGTGGGGCTCCACAGAGGCTGAGGGGTCCCCAGTCCCCAGGGGTTGGGAAAATCCCGGCCAGGTGTGGATCCTGCAGTGTCCCCTACTGGATACCAGGGCTACCGCGTGCCCACAGGGACGCAGCAGCGCTGGGCCAGGTGAGCTGTCTTCTTGCATGAGAAGAAGCCCCGGTGCCTCTGTCCTCCTCACCCTTTCCCCAGGAGGCCTGAACTGGGGGGTACCAAGGCCACTCCAGATATCTCACCACACCTGGTGATTAACTGGGGATGTTGCCTGCTGACCTTGGCGGGTTGGGAGGGCAAGGCTGGGTCCTGCAGAGGGAGATGTTGAACCTCACCAGGGACACTCTTTACAAAGAACACAATGTGAACACCACCACCAGGAGTGATGTATGTGGTGACCCCACAGACGCCTCCGGCCCCCCTCTAAACATAAGAGCCTGGCATCTTCAGGGGTTCTATGGAACGGGGACCGTTACCTGGCGAGATGCACTCAGGTCATCCTCCAGTTGCCTGCGCAGATTACCACCATTCTCTTGTCTCCACCTTTTTGTTCACACGCAGTGGTGACCACCTCCGTGCTCTTTTCTGGCTTTTGGGTTTTCCTGAAGCGCCAAAAAAAAAAAAAAAAGTCAGGGATGGTAAGGGAAGCACATACACTTAGTTGCCTTCTGCTCTTCCTCCTACCCTCTCCACGCTCACATTTCCTCTTCTTGTTCTTCCTCACCCTTTTACTTCATCCCTTCTCTTGAATCCAGGACGAGAGAATTTCTTTTCTTTTTAATTGGATGAGTCAGTCTTCTTTTATTTATTTATTTATTTTTAACATCTTTATTGGAGTATAATTGCTTTACAATGGTGTGTTAGTTTCTGCTTTATAACAAAGTGAATCAGCTATACATATACATACATCCCCATAACCCCTCCCTCTTTTGTCTCCCTCCCACCCTCCCTATCCTACCCATCCAGGTGGTCACAAAGCACCGAGCTGATCTACCTGTGCTATGCATGCAGCTGCTTTGCACTAGCTATCTATTTTACGTTTGTTAGTGTATATATGTCCATGCCACTCTCTCACTTTGTCACAGCTACACTTCCCCCTCCCCATATCCTCAAACCCATACCGTTTTTATGTTAAGTTATATTCTACATGTAGCTGGAAAAATGTTAAAATATTTTAAAGAACTGCACATCTATTTTTGAAGTTGATTTGTCTGTTCAAGGCTTGCTAGCACTTTATCCATCTCAGTACTACTTCACTTAGTAAACAAATGCAGTTGCCATAATTGCTGCATATGTGTCTGTGTTCCCTTCTAGGTTATATGTTTTTGAAGTTAGAAACTATATTTATATCACAGCCCCTATGTATAGCACAATATCCATTGCTAATTCAGATTGTGTTTTAAGATATGAGACAAAATTTAAGACTTTTATTATAGTCATAAACATCTAGCAAACCAACCAGAAAATAAAAGCTAATTTTCAATTGGTTGTCCAAGAACAAAAAAGAGAGGAATACCTAGTGCAAAACCATATCTCTAATAACTACTGTTGGATTTAGAGCACACACATGCTAACCTTATTTTAAAATATCTTCTTATCAAAGATTTGAGGTTGAACCTGAAAAAATTATATCAGAAGTGAAAATAATTATGTGGTCTGACCAGCCTGGATCACACAAAGTAAGTGTACACTATATATAAAGTAGATAAACTACGAGGTCCTACTCTATAGCACAGGCAACTATATTCAATACCTTGTAATAACCTATAGTGGAAAAGGATCTGAAAAAGAAATATATATATATATACATACATATATATATATATATATATATATATATATATATATATATATATCTGAATCACTTGGCTGTACACCTGAAACACAACACTGTCAATCAACTATACTTCAAGTAAAAAACAAAACAAAACAAAACAAAACAAAGTAAGTGTAAAGGGAAATATAGATTTATAAATTCACCTCTGATATCCAATGGACCAACTGAAAGACAACAGAAACTACAACTTTCTAGGAGACAGGACATGGCTAGCAAACCAGGCCGTTACCCTCGGTAATGGTCATACCTGCCAAAAAATATACAGACTAGCCTGCATTCATGAATACATAGGTATTCTTCACTTATCTGGCATTATTAGGCAATGAGGTATTGTATGTTAGGAGAAGTTTTTTTTAAATGACAAATTTAAGAGGAGTTATTTTAACCTTCACTCGGTAATTTTTTTCTAAAATTAAGAAATGTATCCACTGGTGTATCTAATGTTTCCGTGATAACTCGGGGTCATCAGTTCAATCAACGTTTGCATGAATAATGCAAATGGAAACAAGACAGGCATGCTTAATGAAACTGAAAATGACATAGCACTGGCTGGAATAACTGATGAGAGAGCAAGAAAAAAACAAAAATGAAAACAAACCGTGATCAAGAAACAATCAGTCAAGTTCTGACTTTCTGTAGTTAGTTTCAAAAAGAGATATCACAAATCCCAGCGAGAGACTCCAGCATCATTAGCTGTCTTTCTCCTTTGTTTCCACCTTCCTTTCCTTTTCCTTCTACCCTAGATTGTTCCAGGAAATGTTTATAGCTGCTTCCAAGACAAATGCTAATACTTACTTTCTCTCACACAAACTTCACAATATGTCACGTGATAAATAGTGTGGAGGTAAAAGACAATTCATCACAGGGACATCTCCTATGAAAATAAAATTAGAAACTAGCTTCTAAACATGCAGAGAGAAGGGCGTGGTGTCAGGCACTAATTTCCTTGCAAATTCCTCTCCATTTCTAATAGACGTTCTTATTTACCAAGATCCCTTTTTATTGGTGTCCTATTCCAGACTGCTCCACTCCGCCCATCCTCATCCTGTAAAATACATTCACACTCTTTTGTGACCCTACTTATTTGCCCATTAAATAATCAATCATAGAATTGTCGGAATTAAACATAGCGTGAAATTAAAATACTGGAGTCACTTGGAGGGTTTAAGCAGCTCCACCAGAAAATACTGGGCATGGATTTAAAGAGGCTGTGCGGGATTTGCTCTTGTCCAAGTTCTTTCTCAAGAAGTATCTGAAATAAGCCTAAATTCAGAGTTAATCAGATTGGCCTGCTTTCTCAGGGGGACTGGAATTCATTGTTCTTTCCCCTCAACTCCCTGATGTTAATGGCACTTTCCAGAGATGAGGTGGACTTCTCTGCCTACTGCAGAAGCTCAGTTCCCCCCGGGCCCACTTCCTGTCTGAATCCCACACCTGAGGCCAGATGCCAGCCTTCCCAGAACATTCGTGGTCTCATTTCAGTTTTTGACCTGCTCAGATTGAATCCCTGTAGACTCTTTCTCAGCTTGAAACCTGATCTTCAACCCCTTTCCCTGACCTCGATGGTTACCTTCCTACTTTAGGTCTCAGGTGCTTTAGCTATAAAATGATATAGTTGCCCTTAATTCTAAAGTCTTCTTTCTAAAGCTCTACAATGTGGTGGCTCCTTGAAAATGTTTCTCTTTGCTGGTTTTAATTTTGTAGAGAATTAAAACCACAGCTACTCTAAAAGACAGTAAGTTACATTGGATAAGGAAAGTGTGTTTTTGTAGTTAGATTAACAGGGATAGAAGACGACTTAGTATGTTTTAACATACTCATGATCCATTCTCGGGAGAGTCAGGGGAAGAAGGGGAAGGGAGTTAATAAAATACCAAATCATTGTGACAAATTAAGTTAACCAAGATGTAGCTGATTAGTTACTACTTGAATAAGCCACACATATCCAATTCAAGTTTTCCTTTATTTTTCTAAGAAGGGATCCCAGTGAACTGAGTCCCATGTTCAGTAACTCCACACTCAATGGCTTAGTCTTTAAAAACTGTTATGTTGCTGGAAGAAGAAATATTTCCCATCAGTCTTAATTGATGTTCAGCTATCACGCACATTTGAAATAAATTTATTACTTTTCCTGATCTCAGTGTAATACATTCCAAAGGGGGCAAAGAGCACACGAAAATTTATGAAGTCTCTATCTTCTACACTAAAGTGTGTAATAAATTACATACTATTTGTCTGTGAAATTCACAAGCCATAGAAATCACACCATTAGCAATGTATACAGTGGTAAACAGGTAATGATAATGATATAAAACAAAATAGACTGTGTATGTTGGCACTGCAGCCAATAAAGTAATCATTAAATGCATTCATATGCATCTATGCTAGTTAAGCTCTTTGAGGGCAATTGCTATGAATTCTACATACCTGTCAGGATATTATATAAAGCCCAGTTTCTATGGCCTTTATTCAAAGATGCTGAGAAAGGGTTACTGTGGGTAAATTCAGACCTTTTCTCAATATAGAATTTGGTCAAAATGCATTCTGAACAACAAAATTTCACACTGCTTTCAATTTTCCTACATTAATTGCCACCTCAACAAATGCAGGATTAAGTATAATGGATTATAAGAAGTTAGAAAGGAAAGATGGAAGAAAAGAAGGAAGGTAGAAAAAAGGTGGGTATGGAGTACTTCAATATTTATGTAAAGAGTGGACCTAAAACTAACCTGAGGTTACCCTAAACTATTAGCGTATGATATAGAAGCGTAAGTGAAAAAATAAAAAAAAAACAGCAAGGAAAACTCAAAGATTCTTTGTTTTTTCACTTTACTGCATATACACATCCATCTTAAACAATCTATATGCTTATATCCAATAAGAGAGCATTGTTTTGCAAGGCTATTTGGGTTCTATCAGCATATAAAGGTTGGACAACTCAACTTTAGCAGAGTTAGCCTTCAGGTGAATAATTGCTTCTTTCAGGTTGTGAGCATTTCAATTTTCCACAAATGTTTCCCAAAAAATGAAAACTGAAAGAGTCCTAGGACAGCGTCCTTTAGAAGTTTTATAGTATCAAGGTTTTTGGAGGAAGAGTATCCTTGTCAATTATCAACACAATGATTCCAAGCAGGTCAATTTATGCTGAGAATATTATATAACAGAACCCACTTCACCTCCATTATACTGAAAATGATCTTCCTTACTTCAACCTTGTGCTTCTTAGTAAAGTTGAAAATACTGAGCCAAGAACAGACAGTGACAATGCCAGAGACTCAGATGTACCTATAAGGTGCCTTCAGACAACATCAGCCACCCAGGCTAAAGTCCTGGTTTAAAACATCCCAACATGAATGAATCTCAAAAACCATATGCTGAGCAAGTGAAGCCAGATCAAAAGGGCACCTACTGTATTATTCAACTTACATGAAATTCTAAACTGGGCAAAATTCATCTCTAAAGATAAAAATCAGATCCGTGGTTGCCTTGGGGTGGGAGACGGGGATACTTTTGCAAAAGCCTAGGAGGAAACTTTCTAGGGTTTTAGAATTGTTATCTATCTTTATGGGGGTGGTAGTTATACAAATGTATACATTAATTAAAAGTCACTGAACCGTTGACTAAAAATGTCTGCATTTTATTGTGTGTAAATGATACCTTAATAAGGTTGATTGCAAAATGAACCAAAAACAAAACAATGCAGAGGAAGTACCTCTCAAGACCTCAAAGGAAATACACTGTTTTCTTCCAGGGTACCAGATTGGAAATGAGGCACTGGTCTGTTCTACCCTCAGATTATCCCGAGGATTATCTAGTCTATTTTAAAGCACTAGAGTCTCCTATCAGAAAATCTCACCCCATGTTAAATTACTTTGATTTCTTCTCTGCCTCTTCTCCCAACACAGTGAAGTCATTTACGGAA